>NC_134867.1:52581572-52679072 GCF_049852395.1 Peromyscus maniculatus bairdii | reverse complement strand
TTTTTTTGAAAAAGGTCTTCTGTACCCCAGGTTAGCCTCGAACTCAATATAGAGCTGAAGGGGACCTTGAACAGTTGCCCCAGCCTTTACCTCCCAAGCGCGGGGATTCCAGGCATGCAGCAGCAGGCCTGGCTTTATTCTTCTGTTTTAAAGAGGTGGAGAAATAAACTTAAAACCAAGAAGCAGTACTAGTGAAATCTAGTTGGTTTTGGCAGGCCTCCATCCAGCACATTCCTGCTGGAAATATACATAAGTCCTGGCGGTTTTTTTTTTTCTTTTTTTTTTTTTTTTTCTTCTTTTTTTTTCCTTTTAATTCAAGGCAGCTTCTTCTCTCTGGAGATATTAGGAAAGATGAAAGAAGAGACATGATGGATGTTTGCAAAATACTTAGGGGGCTGCCTGTGAAAAGGGGGGGATGAGTGTGCTCTACGCAGCCCTCGAAGTCAGCCCTGGAACTGGGAGGGCAGTCGGAGGGCGGCAGATTTTCAGGCCTCCTTTTATGGAGAAAACTCCCCAGAAGAGGAGGCTACAGTGGGCAGGGACCTGACATCCCATCCTCACAGCTGTCTTCCACTAAGGCTTCTTGGTCCCAAATTTGACTTTGTGATCTAACAACCACAGGGGTAGTGTGCTAGGCTAACTGCCCCCTCCCACTACCTGATACCTCCTCATTTGGATAGAGTCCCCCGCTTTTTCTTTAATTTTTAGAGACAAGTTCTCATGCAGCCTAAATTGGCCTTGAATGGGCTAATGTAGCTGAGGATGACCTTGAACTTCTGACCCCCCCTTTCATTATCTCCTGTGAGCTTCTCTTTTTTTGTTTGTTTTTGTTTTTTCAAGACAGGGTTTCTCCTTGTACTTTTGGTGCCTGTCCTGGATCTCGCTCTGTAGAACAGGCTGGCCTCGAACTCACAGACTTCCGCCTGGCTCTGCCTCTGGGATTAAAGGCGTGCGCCAGCACCGCCCAGCTTCCTGTGAGCTTCTTTATAGGCAGATGCCACCATATCCCAATTGAATGTGGCTCTAGCGCTCGAACCCAGGACTTTGTGGATGCTGAATAAACACTCCAACTGAGCCACATCCCCAGTTCCTGAAGAGAGGGGCCCCTTAAAGAGGCAATTAAGCCAAGAATGGCAGCTCTAACCTAGAGCTATAGAACAAGTTCAGGGAAAACATGGGGAGAGCCTTTTTCACCCCAAGGCAGGGTTTCTCTATGTATCTGGCTGTCCTGGAACTCACTTGTACAACAGGTTGTCCTCAAACTCACAGAGATCTGTCCGCCTCTGCCTCCCAAGAGCTAGGATTAAAGGTGTGGGCCACCACCACCCAGCTGAGTCTTTTTTTTCTTTACTTTTATTTTGTGTGCGTTGGTGTTTTGCCTGCATGCATGTCTGTGTGAGGGTGTCAAATCCCCTGGAACCGGAGTTATAGACAGCATTGAGCTGCCACGTGGGTGCTGGAAATTGAACCCAGGTCCTCTGGAAGAGCAGTCAGTGCTCTTAACCGCTGAGCCATCTCTCCAGCCCCTGGTTGAGAGTCTTTAACATAAAAATAAAAAAGCTGGATAAACAGTTTTAAAATGAGGTCACTTAGGGTGGGCTCTCACCCAAACTACCTGATGTTCTCCTCATGAGAAGAAATTTGGACACTTAGAGCATCTAGGAATGTAGGAAGGAAGGACATGTGGGTTGGCCAAAAAGCAGTCACCTGCAAGCCAAGGCGAGGCCTCCGGAGTCGTGGAACCTGTTCACCAGACTCTGAGAATGATAAACGTCTGTCTCTACGTCATCTGACCTACAGCTCTGCTAGAGCAGCCCCAGAAGACTCATACAGTGAGGTAATGGCCACATGTTTGGCACCTTTCTAATCACGACACACCCACGTTAAGATTCACTAACGCTGGAGGCAGGATGGCTCCATCAAAAACAAAACAAAACAAAAAAAACCACTTGCTGTCAAGCCTGGTGACCGGAGTTTGATCTCTGGGACTCTTATGGTAGAAAGAGAATACCAATTCTAGTGACTGGTGTGTGTATGAGCACACACACACACACACACACACACACACACACACACACACACACACATGTTTAAACATATAAAGATATATTAAAGCAGCCATGCATTGTCATGCACGTCTTTAATCTCATCACTTGGGTGGCCGAGGAAGGGAGATTTCTTGAACTCTAGCCCAGCCAGAGTTACAGAGATCCCCATCTTCAAAAAACAACAGCAAAAAGATAACACTTATTAGACCTATCATATATCAATTTTTCACCTGAATAACTAATGCATGTATCGTTAACACTAGAGGCCCAAGGACTACTCGGCAGTTCTCTACACAGACTTTTGAGCAACAACAGCAATATGAAAACACTCATAAGTACAAGTACAAACTGGAGTAAAAAAAACAAAACAATTTTTTAAGAGACCTGGTTGTCCTAGAACTCAACAACAACCTGTCTCTTAAATGTGTAAATGTAAACCAAGCTGGCCTCAAATGAAGACAATCTTCAAGTTGTCATCTATTGATTATCTGTGTGTCTGCTGTGCTTATGTGTGGGTATGCACGTAGAGGACAACTTTGTGGCGTCTGTTCTCTCCTTCACCCTTCACGTGAGTTCCAGGGATTCAAACTCAGGATACCAGGCTTGTGCGGCAATTGCCTTTACCTGCTGAGCCATCTTGCTGGCCTAGAGGCTGAATTTTAAACCAAGAAAATATGTTTTCTTCGCCTAACTCCTCTGGTTGGGATGCTGAACACCCCCCCCCCAGTATGGTGTTATTGGAGGGTGGTGCATGCTTTTAGGAGTAGAGCTGTAGTGGGAGGGCCTTAAGTTATTGGGGCATACCCCTGAAATGGATTATGGGACAACCCCCTTCCTGTTCATTTTGCTTCTGAGCATGAGATGAGCAGCTCATTTCTTCATGTGCTCTGGACCTGACTATCTGGCACCCCTACCTGAAACCCAAAGCAATGGATGCCCCGAGGCTTAGACTAAAGCCTATAAAGCAGTGAGCCAAATTGATTTTTTTTTTCTCTTTGTCGGCTAGCTTCCTTGGGGATCTTGTCATAGTGCCAGAAAGCCAGATAACACACTCACTGTGCGCCCCCATCATCCCCTCAAAGAGCACAGCTCTAAACAGGGCAGCGGGCAGAACTGTAACCTATAGGTAACACCCCTGGAGTCAGTGGACAGGGAAGCCATGGCTTTTGTCCACATCTCTTCCATCCATTCTTCTTTTGAGTCACAATCTTCCAGGAGCTCAACAGAGCACACACACTAGAGAGCCACGTGACACCTTGTGGCTACCCTCATTTATAAAGCCGTTAACCTGGCTCTTCATGCCTAGATGACTCCGAAGCAAATTATTATTCAATAAAATGTCCCCTTCAGGAGCCTTTTATCCCAATTAAAATTAAAGCTGCAGATCCAGAAACTAACTTTTCATGTCAGGTTAAGAAAAAAAAAAAAACACAGAAATCATTTTCTAAATAGGCATAATGACATTTTAAGCACCTGCCCAGGGATGCTCAGGTGTCTGCATTAGCTAATCCTCTGTGGTTTACAGCCCAAAGGAGTAATACTGATATGAGTCAGGCGTCGGAGATAGATGAGCACACTCGTTTCACAGATAGGAATGCGCAGATATAAAGGGATGCAGTCAAGTGAAGGTCACGTATGCCCGCGAGTGTGTGGGTGCGCATGTGCAATTAAGCACCCTCACCTGAGTTCTACTCCTCTAATATCAAGTAATCTAGAAAGAGGATGAAGAAACAGAACCCAGTGGCATGCACCTACAACCGCAGCACTTGAGGAGCTGAGACAGGAGGATTGCCTGGGCTATTCCAACACCAGCAGGGTGCAGGGAATGACTCTGAGTTTCCAGGATTGCACACCCAAGGACTTTCACTTGAGCTCACTCAAGGCTTACTTTGTGTTAGTGCTCTACAGTTCTCAAAACACCAGCACAGTGGGACAGAGCTTGAGAAAAATGCCATGTAACGTTAATGGATAGAAAACCCAGAGCACATACTGGGGGGAGGAGGCGTTCCCTTTGTCTCCAGAGCATTTCTAGGAATCCTTGTTCACTCATGGACAAGTCTGGATGGTGTTGCCAGTTTCCAGGCAATGTCAGATGCCAGCCAACTGTAAGTGTAGTGGGTGGCTGTTTGTGCCATGCCCTGAAGCCACGCCCCTAGCAAAGTAGCAGGTGGCTATTAGATATCTGCCCCTGGGGCATGGCCACTGGGGGAATCCTAAAGACTAGAGATACACGTAGGCACGGGTCCTTCTTCTTCGTGGATGTTCGGACCAGGGCAGAGCTCTCGGGAGAACAGCATTGGACTGTGCCTCACTTTCCACCATCCTGCTACAATTAATTCCTGTTCCCTGTATCGTGAGTTTCCTGTGTCGTGAGTTAATCCCCTAATAAATTCCTTTAACCGTGGATTGGTCACGATTTAATCGCATTAGGTAAGCACCTGAAAGCCCAGCTGGGAGCTCCGAAAGGGTTCTAGCTTTGTTACTGCCCCAAAAGGGAGCATGGCCCAGACCCACAAAGCCAAGGCACTGGCAGGCATGGTGTATGCACCTATAACGCCAAGCCTGGCAGGCAGAGGCAGGAAGACTACTGTGAGGTTAAGGTCATCCTAGGCTAGATAAGGAGACACTAACAAAAATAAAGCAAAACAGGTTGCAACATTTAACCACAGGAAAGAAGCTGACATAAAGTCTCCTTCACCACCTCCCCATCCCCGAGGAGGTGAGAGAGGCAGCAGATGCCAGATGTTAACAACTGGCACCAAGCAAAAACAGAGGCGGAATGGAGGATAATGGGGTGGTGGCAGGCAGGTCTTCCTAAAAATAGAAACAAGATTACATCACGAGCTGAAATAGAAAAGGAATAAAAAAAAATCATAAAATAGTTCTTCTGAGTAGGGAAAGCAGCCTTTAGCCGAAAAGCAAGTGCAGGGTCATTGTTACAGGGACCAAGGGCAGGTGTTAGTGTGCATACACTCCAGATAAAGTTCTTACACACCCCAGAGAAGGAAGAATTACTTTCAATTCTAGAGTGGCTTATCCATAAGGCAACAGGCTCAAACGGATGATAATTAGGCAATGGCCACCTTTGGTCTGTCCATATCCCACAGGCATTCAGCACCAGGAATAGGGAAGCTCAAATTCAATACAGCAAGTGACAACATAAATAAGCACCATTATAAAAATGAACTCTCCACAATGCTGCAAATTCAGCCATTAGATGATTGAGTACGAGTCTTCCACTTATGGCCGTCCTTGAGGGATAACGTCGAGACGCAGAGAAGTGGGTTACTGTGAAATGAGGACTAGACTCTCCAGAGACCTCTGCCTTCACCATGCCCTGGAGGGGTGGAGGATGGGTGAGCTCCTGGCTCAGCAAGTGTAACAGAAATACTACCCTGTTTGCAGCCTCCTTACCACTCTCTGGTGAACAGGCCATGCACGGGCTCCTCTGGCTGATACATTCAAAGTGACAGATGCCAACTACAAAGCACCAGAGGACAAATGCCACTGTCACTGCTGCTGTGTAAATGCCCTCGGCTCTGGGTGTGCAAACAGTGTAAGACCTATGTGCAGAACAGTGGCCGAAAACATGGGTGGAGCACCCCTGTTCTTTTAACTCACACACATGTGACCAGGAAGATGAAGACATGGTATTTTTGCTACATAGACTCTGCAAAAAGGCAAATCTCAAGAGAAGAAATAGAGACAGCTCAGGGTGTACCCCGAGGTAGGGCACCTACCTAGCAGGTGTGGAACAGCCCAGGGCTCCATGCCAGCACCACAGAAACACCCAGAAATTCCTGCCTTATGAAGGGTACATCCAAATATACTCAGATCTGAGATACCACTGGGCTACCTGTATGGGGTATGGGGTTCTTTAAACATTTTGTTTAGCAACTAGTTAGAGCAGTATCAATAGAAATGGGAAGTTAATAATCCTTCTGTACACCATAAAGATATATTGCTCTCATTGTTAATAAAGAACTGACTGGCCAATAGCTAGGCAGGATTTTCAGGGCAGAGAGAAAACTGGGAAGAAGAAGGGTGGAGTCAAGGGGGCCTGAGGAGATGCAGAAGAAGCAGGAGGTGAACAAGCCATGTTGGAAAAAGGTACTGCCATGTGGCAGAGCGTAGATAAGAACTATGGGTTAATTTAAGTTGTAAGAGTTGGTTAGTAACAAGCCTGAGCTATCGGCCAAGCATTTAAAATTAATATTAAGTTTCTGTGTGGTTACTGGGGAGCTGGCTGTCCGGATGAAAAACTCTGCCTGCAGTTCTCACAGTGGCCTCCCCAGCCCTCTCCGGGGGAGGTTAGCCTTTCCCAGAAGTTGAGCTTTCTTCAGGATCTTCTGAAGGACAGAGTCTGTTTCTTCCCGTATCTGACACTCAACATTTGGTGTGTGCCCAAACTTCCCAGGCCAGCCACGGTCCACAGCCTGGGTCGGCTCAGGGAAGCCATGGAATACAGACATGGGTGGGGACAGAATGGGTTTCTATGAAAGCTGGTGTTTAGCCATGTGGCTGGAATGTCCTGAGAGATCACATCTGGAGGAAAGGAAGACAGCAAGCAGTAAGCCTCCAGGAAACATGTCACAGACTATTAGAGACACTGAGCTCTCAAGATCTTATGGGACATGTGCCTGACCCCCTCCCACATGCCTAGCCCACAGAACAGTTAGGGCACATAGGAAGCCCCCTTAGGAACTTACAATATCGACCAATGAGTCAAGGTGCTAGTGGCCAAGCCTGACAACTTGAATTTGATTACTGGATTTCACACAATAGAAGGTGAGAACTGACTCCTGTGGGCAGTCCTCTGACTTCCACACATGCACTGTGTCATACACACTTCCACACATGCACCGTGGCATGTACACACACACATTTCCACATATGCACTGTGGTGTACACACACACACACACACACACACACGCACGCACGCACGCACGCACGCAAAACAGACAGACAGACAGACAGACAGATAGATAGAACCCCACAAAACCACTCAAACCTCCACACACTCACAAATAAGTGAGTGTATGGGCAAACATTCACATACACACAGTAAAGAAATGGAAACAATTGAATTTTTTGAAAAAAAGAAGCTCCCTTAGAAAAAGAAGCTCTCTCTTTCTGTCTTATTTCAGAGATCTCAAAACTGTCCACAGAATATTCCCAAGCCACACTGATTTTCGCTTTCTCCTATCTAGTCCTAGTTCTTCTGTCTTGGCTTTCATTCAGGCCTGTCCGGTTTTGACACCACAACACAATCTTGTCGTCTACAAAGTTCACACTCAAGAAACATGCTATCAAATCATATTACTAAAAAAAAAAAATTATACAAAAAAAAGCATCTCATGATGTTTTCAGGAAGCTTGTGATTTTGTTCTGGGTCACATTCACAGCTATCCTAGGCCACATGCAGCCAGTGGCCAGCAGATCAGGCTCATGGGAAACTCTCTAGGCAGCTTCTACATGTGCCCTGCATGGGCACAGTGCAGTGGGTAATCGCCAGTTCAGGACTCTAATCACCTTGGTTCAAGTCTCAGGAGTATTGCCTAGCCCACGGCATTGTCATGACTACTGCTGCTGCTGATGCAGCTAGGTAGTCAGGCAGGAACACTTGCTTACAATACACGAGGCCATGACTTCTAACCCTAATGTGACATGGGAGGTGGCCACATCAAATGTTGGCACTCACTGCTCTCAGTTCTGCTAATAAGCATCTCACTTCTTGCACTGCTGTGCATAAACCTGGGCCTTGCACACTACAGACACGTGCTCCGAACACTGGGCTTCGTTCAGCCCTAGTCCCAAATGCTGATATATCTGGAATCCAGCTTCTCTGGATTATGCTGTCCTTGATCTCAGATAGCTGCCCCACCTGAATTGCCTCACCTCATCTCTCGAAGCCTCTTCTTACCCTTAGGTTCTGTTGTGTTAAATCCTCCACTGACTGCCTTCCCGTGTCCCCTGTTGGGAAGTATCAGAAGCAGAAAACCTAGTCTTGGTGATAAACTTCCCTGAAGCATCGGAGCCACATGACTTCAGTGGAGTTTTTAAAAAGTCACCAGACAGCTGTGGGGGTGGCACAGACCATAAAGTTCCCGAGTTGGAGTCCCAGAACCCACTAAGACAGCCAGGCCACGGTGGCACAAACTTGTGATCTCTGCTAGAGAGGCAGATCCCTGGGGACTGCTGGTCAACCAGCCAAGCCTATTTGAAAAGCTTCAGGCCAGTGAGAGATCCTGTCTGAGAAAACAAGGCGGCTGGCTCCTGAGCGTGTCCTCTGGCCTCCACACGTACAAACATGCACCTGTACACACACAGCCTTACCCACAGAGACGCACCAGCCGCTATTTGGTTTAATTGAAAATGAACGTGGAAAGGACAAAGGCCTGGCCTTGGGAATTTGATTTGGGTCCTCTCCAGCTGTCTGGTGGGTATTATTATTTGAAACTCTCACACTAGGTCAGGGAAATACTCCGTCTCTGAGACTGTGTGTGCATTTCTAACTTTATATGGTGTCTGTGGTAATATATAAAGATCAGTGTTCCCACCAACTTCAAAGCAGCTCCCGGCTTGACGCAGCACTGTGGGGGCATAGGAGAGGAGAAACGTATTCCATGTGTTCAAAGAATCTTATCCGGCAAGGCGATGCCCAACCCTTTCATCTGCCTCTTATTTATATTGCTCGTCGGAGCCAAGTTACTACATGTCAAACCCTCACTGAATATATCTTTTAAAAATTATGTTTATTTATTTGCATACCTCGCGTGTGAGCGCGTGCGCGCATGCGTAGGCCGGAGGACGATTTTCTGGTGTCAGTTTAGTCTTTCTATCATGTGGGTCCTGGGCACTGAATTCAGACTGGCAATCAATCACCTTTACCTGCCGAGTAGCTCAATGACTCCACTCTATCTTGAATTGAATGGACCATGACCCCAATGCTCCTCCCCCATGAACCAACACGGAAGCAACACTTGGGCGAAAGATCCACCCGCCCATTGACACTTCCCCGCCGCCACACTCCAGAGCTGGAAGCCATGAAGCACATCCCAGTTCAGGCAAAAGAGCGGCATGCACCTGCCAGGAAATCTGTGTGGGTGGCGCAGGCTTCCTCTCTAGAGTGATGCTGAATTGTTACTTTAATTTTTAGTTCAGGGAGGTGTTGGGTCCTCACTCTCCTAAAGCAAACATGACTTTGGTATTTCCAATGAGAACTCCCATCTGACATCACGCACGGCTAAGGGACAATGATTTAAACAAATACAAACAAACAAAAAACCCATTAAGATCCCAGGTAAGAATATTGAAGAAAGAGAGCGGGATGTCAACCCTCGAGTACAGGGGCTACCTCAAGTCGTCCTCTCATCTGACTGGGGGCAAATCCACCTCGCAAGCAGGAGCAGGGAGAAGTGTCATGTGACCCTTCTCCAACTCCTTATAAGAGGTCACATACAACTGCAGAAAGCACCACCTCCTTTGACCGCCCCCCCCCCACATAGCCCAAGGTCATGGGTGGAGCGAATACCACTACCCAAAGGGTCAGTTTAAATATCTCCTTTTGAGACCAGCTGACGGTATTGTTGGCATCATCCACCTTGAGACAGTATGACAGTGTTTTCTACTGACAGTCTGTGACAACCTAGTTCATGGTTCACTGCAAGTATGCTCGTGGTGTCCTGCCAAAGCCAGCCTGGCCTGCAAGGAGGGCTTACCGTCTTCAACAATGACTTCTTCCTCCTGCCCGTCCTGGTTTCCCTCTTGGACGTGGTCATCTCCTTGTTCAGCCACGCCATTGACAGCAGACAGCTGACCATTCTTCTGTAGGAGCTGGGGGGAAGACAAAGTCATGGAAAGGTGAGCTCCCGGGAATCCAATGGATGAGCGAGAGGAGGGATCCTGCAGGTGAGGGACATCGAGATCATGATGGGAGGACGTGCAGAGATGACCGGCCACACTAGTGGAAGCCCATGAACTCTGGACTGATGGTTGTGTAGTCCCCATGGGACTGGACTAGGCCCTCTGGACACGGAAGACGGTTGTTTGTCTTGAACTGTTTGGGGGCACCCAGGCAAGGGGATTGAGATCTGTCCCTGATGCATGGGCAGGCTTCTGGGAATCCAGTGCCTGTGGTGTGACACCTTGCACAGCCTTGGTGCAGTGGGGAGGGGCTTGGACTTGCCTAGGCTCAGTGTGCCGGGCTCTGCTGACTCCCCATGGAAGAGCTTGATTTGGGAGATGTGGGGGTACGGGTGACTTGGGAGAGAGGGCTGGGGGGTGGGAGGAGGGAGGAGGGGTGACTGTGTGGGTGGTAGGTGGAGTGAGTAGAACATTTCTTAATAAAGAAAAATTAAAAAAGAAAGAAAGGAAGGAAGGAAGGAAGGAAGGAAGGAAGGAAGGAAGGAAGGAAGGAAGGAAGGAAGGAAGGAAGGAAGGAAGAAAGAAAGAAAGAAAGAAAGAAAGAAAGAAAGAAAGAAAGAAAGAAAGAAAGAAAGAAAGAAAGAAAGAAAAAGAAAGGTGAGCTCGACTTTCAGAGTATAAACTATGAACTGGAGGAATACAGAGAAACGGAGGTTCCATGATGAAGAAGATGTAAGTTCTATATTCATCTTCAGCAACCGTGTAGAGTACACGATGTCCTAACACCCAAAGACGGACCCTGGTGTGTGAAGTGTGTGTACATATCCGTCCGCTCCTTCTTTTGTGCGTTCACTAGTCAAGATCCCGTTGCAGAAACTACAATGAAGAACTCAGGTGAGTCTTACCACACTGAGCTTACAGACTAGCATGGAAGCCAGACTTTTCTCGTTCCTTTCTTTTTACGCTTCCTTGTGGTGGTGGGGACCCAGGGCCTTGGTGTGCTAGGGGAGAAATCTATCATCTCTGACCCTAAAAATATGTTTTCCCTATAAAATAGCATCTCAGTGTCTTTGGTTTTAAAAATCCACACCCACGCTCTTGGATATATCGTATTCTTCCCCCTGAGCATCTCTCTTTCTACCAATGCCTATTCCTAAATCTGTTCAAATGCCTTTTAATACAGCCCAACTTTTGAGCTGGAAAGATGGATCTGTGGATAACGGCACTTCCTGCCAAGTCCGTTCACCAAGTTTGATCTCTGGTAGACGGAGAAAACCAGCCCCCACAAGCTGCCCTTTGACCTCCCATGCCACTCCACACACACATACAACACATAGGTATGTTCACCAGCACACGCAAATACATGTTAAAATTTAAAAGAAGGGCTGGGCACTAGAGAAATAGCTTAGGGTTAAGAATACCGACTGCTTTTACAGAGGACCATGTTTGCCCCAGGTACCCACACGGGGACTCACAACCATCTAGAACTCTAGTTGCAGAGGATCTGATGCCTTCTTCTGGCCTCCAAGGGGACAAGGCACACATGGTACACATAAATACATGCAGGCAAAACACCCGCACACATAAAATAAAGTAAATCAATTTAAAAAAAATGGTAAGATCCAGCTCTGCTTTTTAAAACCGTTTAAAACTAAACAATAAATAAACAAATAAAGCCATGTTTCTTTGTGACTAGATACAGGTTAAGAAAAATAACTGAGCTTGATAAATAGTAAGGCGTCCTCCGGTTAGAACTGAGGTTTACATTTTAATTAGTTATGCGTCTGGGTGTTTTGCCTGCATGTATGTATGTCTGTGCAACATACACATGCAGTGCCCAAGAAGGGCAGAAGAGGAAATCAGATCCTCGGGAACTGGAGATACAGGTGATTGTGAACCGCCAGGTGGGTTCTGCGAGTCAAACCTGGGTCCTCTAGAACAGCCAGTGCTCCTAACCACCGAGGATGATCCCCATTCTTCAAAACTGATGATCAAATATGTAATTACTAAGCGGCAGCTGTACAAAGTGCCACAAAGCAGTCACATGCTGAGCAAATGACAGTGACCCGGGAATCCTAGGCCAGGCAGGGAGTGTCTAGGGCTTTAGCCAGGATGTGGGGGTAAAGCTGAGAACTAGGTTCTCCTGGCAAGGATTGTGTGAGAAGACCTGGGGACACAGAAGAGGGAGGCGAGAGGAGGCTGCGAGGCGTCACAGCTGCTGTTCCCACAGCCCAGAAAACAACTGTTCTTTTTCTTTAAAAAGATTGCTATGGGCTGGAGAGATGGCCCAGTGGTTAAGAGCACTGGCTGCTCTTCCAGAGGACCCAGCTTCAATTCCCAGCACCCACATGACAGCTCACAACTGTCTGTGACTCCAGTTTGAGGGGATCCAGCATCCTCACACAGACGTACATGCAGGCAAAACACCAATGCATTTAAAATAAAAACAAATTAGTTTTTTTTTTTAAAAAATATTGCTAAATGTGGGCCAGGGTGTGTAAAGGGTTTGCCATGCAAGCTTGATAACCCAAATTGAACCTATAACTCATGGGGGGAAAAAGCACCAGCCATCAGCGGGAGTGGTTGGTTCAGTTCCAATCGAAGACCTGAGTTGGTTTGGATCCCCAGACCCTATTCAAAAAGTCAGGTGTGGTGACATGCTGTAATCCCAGAGATGGTGAGATGGGAAATGGAGACAGCTAGATCCTTGGAGCTCATGGGCTAGCCTGGACTACTTGGTGAATAATGAAGGGCCCAGTCTCAAACAAAAGGTGAAAGGTGACTGAGAACTGGAATAGGAAGCTGTCCTCTAATCTTCACATATGTGCCGTGCACATGCACACACACTAAAAGAGAGAGGGAAGGGCTGGGCTGTGGCGGCGCACGCCTTTAATCCCAGCACTCGGGAGGCAGAGCCAGGTGGATCTCTGTGAGTTCGAGACCAGCCTGGTCTACAGAGCGAGATCCAGGACAGGCTCCAAAACTACACAGAGAAACCCTGTCCCAAAAAGCCAAAAAGAAAGAAAGAAAGAGGGATGGACCAGCCACAAAACCCAGCTCTCCCCTGCTGTCACTGCCCACAGGCCAAAGGCTGGCTCCGGACAAACAGGTACTGATCATTCTTGAAGGTTCCGTGGCCTCCAGAACCAGAAGACTGGAGGTGTGCTGGCCTGATTTCACCATGCTCTTCCAGCTTCCCAGCAAAGTCCTTCACCCTCTTTGCTCTCCCCCTGAAATAACACCCCATACTGACACTGGAGACGGAACAGTCGGCTTCAAAATGCCCATGCTGAGTCCAGTTATTACACGCGATACTCAGATTACAGCTCCACTTCAAGGCTTCGATTACCAGAATATGAAAGATGGGAATTTTAAATGAAAGCTAAAGATAAGGGGTGGGGGTGGGGGGAGAGTGCTGTCTCCATAAGGCCCATCAGCAAAAAAGCCAGCACATTGTAACTGGCTAGCACTAGAACGGGGCACAGGTTGGATTGCACTGAATTAGCAATGTGAAAGGCGGGATGGGGACGTGGGGGCAGAATCGCACGTTTAGGTGGGTTCCCTGGCAACTCGATGACTCTTAGGCTCCATCTTGATGTGTTAGGCGTGGTGGTCCAAACCTGCAACATCAGGTACTTGGGTGGGGGGAAAGAGGCAGGGGGATTAGGGGTTCAAAACCACCCTAGGCGACATGAGACACTGCAAAAACCAAGAGTTGACGTTGAAAATTAAACAAGAGATCACCTTAATAAATCCACCTTTAACACTGTAATAAACATTAGGTTAATTGTAAACTGTAAAAGAAGCTAACTGTTTTCTTCTTCTTCCTCCTCCTTTAACTGGCTGGTATTTGAAAGACAGTCTCTCACTAGGCAGGCCACGCTGGCCTCAAACAAAAGCGATCCATCTGCCTTTGCCTGCCAAGTAAGTGCTGGGATTAACGGCATAGAGCACAGTGCCTGGCTTATCACACTTATTTATTAGCATGTGCCTTAACCTTTTCTAAAGTCGTGTGTATGCATGTATGGGTATATACACATCAGTGGGGTGCCCTCGGGTCCCACAGGCCTCTGAGCCTCTGAATCTGGAGTTACAGGTGGTTGTGAGCAGTCCTCCCTCCATGGGTCCTGGGAGCCGAATCTGGGTCCCCTGCCAAAGCAGGACATTCTCATAACCACTGAACCACCTCTCCAAATCCAGCGCTTGCCTTTTTCAACCACAGAACGGGAGCGTACACACTGGTTGCACACACCGGAGAAGCATTTCTTCTCTAAACCTTTCCATCAGTCTCTTTAATCCGTATCTGTGACTCACAGGGCTACAGACGGCAGGATTTACACTCAGCTCATGCCAAGACAGGAAGAGGTGGGGCCCAGATGAGGTTCAGCGGTATCCAGAGTTCAGGGAGGAAGGTAATTTTATAATTCAAGGTTTTCAACCAAGAAAGAAGGAAATCTGTAGCCCATTTTCCTCTCTGAAGCTTCCTTACTCAGCTTTATCCACACATCTTGGGGTTAGTATTTGAGATACATTTATTTCTTTTTGAGACAAAAATTGGGATAGAAAGACACAGCCCTCACCCCATAAGCACAATGAGTACCAGAAACCCAATCTTCCCACTGGATTTGCGCTTCAAAAAGCAAAGACGCCTCCTCTGACCGAATCAAAACCCTAAGTGTTTTCAAGCTCATATCCTCTGGGGGGGTCAGCCAGAGTTTATCCCAGTAAAGTATTACCACATTACAACAGAGCAGCATTGAAATAATTGAAACTCTCAAATGCTTCCAGCAACAGCCTCGCCTTCCTCTAGGAACATCCGAGAGCATCCAAGACGGACTGTAAGATGTCTGAGAGTAACTACCAGGCACCTCTCTCTCCCCCCTTCACCACAGAACTGTCTAGAGCTTGCCCTAAGTTCTCTGTGCCGAGTATCAAGCCCTTTAATGAATTTCTTCAACAATGGACAAAAATCCATGAGATCCTGCCAGCTGTCAGGACAATGTAGGCAGAGGCAAGACTGCTGAGGGGGAATTACCTCCACTGCAGGAGACACGTTCCCACCTTCCACTTTCCCTGCATGGCCCACACAGGTGGGAGTGGTCCAGCATCAGTCACATGCAGAGGAGGCGGCTCCAACCCCTGTAACTCACCCAACCTCCAATGGCAGAAAGTACGTGCACACATGATGAGAATTTAAAAAAACAAACAAAACAAAAACAGAAAACAGGATGATGATCTATGTGTGGTGCAGGGAGAGAAACCCAGGCCTTGAGCATAGTAGACAATTGTTTACTGAATGGGAAAAAAAAAGAAAGAAAGAAAGAAAGAGAGAGAGAGAGAGAGAGAGAGAGAGAGAGAGAGAGAGAGAGAGAAAGAAAGAAAGAAAGAAAGAAAGAAAGAAAGAAAGAAAGAAAGAAAGAAAGAAAGAAAGAAAGAAAAAAGAGAAATAGGAAGGACATGGTTGCTCCTAGGTATTGTGAAGAAAGTTTATTGTAGATAAAAGGGAAAGCATAGCCAGAGGCAGAGACGGGAGAGAGTTCAGATCACACTGAACTCTGACCCTGAGCCATGTGACGAGATGGAGGAGGAGAGGAAAAGGGAGAAAGGGGAATCAGTGCAGCAGCCAAGGGGCCAAAAGCTTAGGGGAAAGGGCGGGGGGGCGGGTACCAAAATGGCTGGGGAAGGGCCCTTAGGGGAAGGGAGGCCAGGCCCTGGGCTGGAGAAGTTTATGGTAGGGAGCTGGGTATGCCAGCCAGAAGGACCCTGGAACACGTCAGGACTGAGGGATGCTGGGAGAACCCGGTGGCCAGGTCTGCTTTGATGGGTTCAACAGGGACCTCTCAGCCTTTTGTCCTGGCTTTGAGACAGGACACTTACCACGGAGCCCCAGCTCTCCTCATGGTTCATAACCCTGTGAAGATTATGTAAGCCGTTAGAGCTGAGTGTGAAGTTCTGTTCCTCTTACCATCTCATGGGTCATTAGTATATAAATGCCCTCAGTCAAGCCAGTCATCAAAATACTGACCAAGGCTGAGATACAGCTCAGAGCATCTACCTAGCACCGGACAGTCCCGTATTTGATCACCAGCAACACACACACACACACACACACACACACACACACACACACACACACACACCCCTAGAATATCGGCTGACACACGTCAAGTCAACTGTAACATCTTCGCCATGTCATCTGTTCTCAATAACTGGGGTCCAGTGACAATGACTTTGTCCCAAGTGCAAGTTCACAGTCTTCCTTCCTTCTGAAGGAAGGGAGCAAGGGAGATGATGGAGGAGAAGAGCTGCCTGAAGTTTTACTTCTATTGTTTTTGTTGTTGGGGCGGGGGAGGGGGAAAGCATGTTAGTTATTTTTCTGTGGCTGTGATGAAATATCCTAACAACTTGAGGAAGAGAGGGTTTATTTTTGCCATATGGTTCCAGAAAGGATAAAAGTCCATCATGGTATCAAGCGGCAGCCATGGTGACAGAAGCCTGAAGCTAAGGGATAAGATCTTTTACCTCAAGCATTAAACAGAGAAAGATCACTGAAGTAGGTGAGGCTAGCTACTCTGTTAGCATTGCACTGCTTCCAGCAAGGCCACGCCCCCTAAACCTACCCAACCAGAGCGAACAACTGAGGACCCCGCATCCAGACACCTGAGCCTATGGGAGACATTTCTCATTCAAACCACCACAGGGGGTTTTCAGTCACAGACAGCCTGGGGCAGAGCAGTTAGAAGTTCTGAGGTCAGGTTCACATTCCCCCAGGCTCCGAAACCTCACCTCAGTTCGTTTTCCCAATTATAAATCGAGACCTAGTACAGCCTTGTTTCTAGACTGTCTGGGATTCAGATGAATGGTATCTGGGACAGTCTCTAAGTCAGAAAAGCACACTGGAGACACTTTACAAGTCCTGGTCCATTTGTTCAAATGAAGACATATGCTCTTATATCACACTGAGATCATCTTTTCTAAATTGTCCTCTGGTATCCAGGACAATAAAATAGTATTAGCAGGGCTGGAGAGATGGCTCAGAGGTTAAGAGCACTCGCTGCTCTTACAGAGGTCCTGAGTTCAATTCCCAGCAACCACATGGTGGCTCACAACCATCTGTAATGAGATCTGGTGCTCTCCTCTGGCCTTCAGGCCGAACACTCACTGTATACATAATAAATAAATAAATAAATCTTTAAAAAAACAAACAAACAAACAAACAACAACAACAAAAATAGTATTAGCAAAATGAAACCTGCCTCTCTCCTAATAATGTTATTGTCAATTTTCTGCCACAGCGATGAGAAAACTAGTGTCTTTGGATTTTCCAGAATTAGAAGAAGTTTTCTTGAATGAAATTTGTTCCAACATTTGGTTATAGACAAGAACATCTGTAAAGCTACCTGGCCTCTAATGCTAGTATTGGGAAGGCAGAGGCAGGAGAATTACATGTTTGAGGCCAATCTGGGCTATTACAGCAAGAATCTCTTTTAAAAATGACTTTGGGGCTGAAAGGATGGCCCAGTGGTTAAGTTGCTCCTGCAGAAGACTGGGTTCGATTCCCAATACCCACATGGCAGCTCACAACCATCCATACAGAGCTCCAGTTCTAGTGGATTCGACACTGCCCTATCTCTGTAGGCATCAGGCATACACATGATTTACATACATATGTGCAAGCAAAACACTCATACAAATAAAATAAATGAATCGAAAAACCTTTATAGTTCATAACACTTCAATACAGAGGACTGGAAAGATGGCTCAGGGGTTAAGAGCTCTTCCAGGGGACCCAAGTTCGGTTCCCAGCACCCGCATCAGGCACTTCCTACAACTCTGTTGCAGGGGATCTGACTTCAGGCTTCCATGGGCCCACACATGTGCGTCACACACATGTGCACCTGCACACACACACACACACACACACACACACACATAAATCTTAAAAAAAAAAACACTTCAATAAAGTTGATCAAATTTCAGGTTTTTCTGTTGTAAACAGTAGATGAGGAACCAAGGAGGAAGCTGAGTTGGAGAGGTCCTCACAACACAACCGTGAGGACCTGAGGTCGAGCCCTACTGCCCGAGTTTGATCTCCAGTAGCCATGTGAAAACTCCAAGCATGATGGTTCAGACAGAACAGGTAGATTCCTTCTGCTAGCCTCACCCAGCTGGTGAGCTCCCTGCCACGGAGAAAGAGAGACCCTGCCTCAAACAAGAAGGTGGGCGGCATGCCGGGGGAAGCCCACTGAGGTCGTCCTTTGGCCTCCATAGCGTGTTCTCAAGTGTACACACACACACACACACACACACACACACACACACACACACACACAGTAAAATAGAGCCAGTGATGTGGCTCAGTGGCCAATAGTACTTGATAATAAGTGAGTGAGAAATAATTTTTTTTTTTTTTAAAGATAATGAAATGGTTGAGCCCTTGGTGATGGGTACAATTTCTAGTATGAGGAACATGTATTTCTATTCGGTGAATTTGAGGAAAAATAACCTTCAGGCAATCAGAAAGAGAAGACTATGATGAGCTCTCTTAACGAGCAAGACCTTTCAAAGACAATAAACACACTGCTCATTGGGTTTCAGGAGGATTGTCGGGACAGTGGCGGAGCCAAAAACTCTCTCCAACGGCGTGTAAGTGAGAAGAGTGCATCCAGCAGGCCATGCTGCTGACCTCTAGAGGGATCCGGGAAGTCCTTTTCTCTGGCAGCTGAGATAAAACAGACCTTTGTGAGCATAGTGACACCCCAGCCCCCACAAATGCTGATGAGGCAACAAATGCCCCCCAACTCTGAGCTTTCTGTGTAATCAGGTTGTTCCTTTCCCTCAGATACAGTGAATGAAACCAGGAAACAATGGGAGCCCTCCTTCCCGACTGGCTTTAACTTGAAGGAGTCAGAGACAGGATACTTACACCACCATCACCGCATGCAAACACTCTGGCCCCACGGTCCACACCCCAGCCGTGCTTCTCCATTTCAGAGCTTCCGCTTCTGAGATCTGTCTCACTTAGAACCAGTGGTGTTGTCCATCATCACCCAAATGACCACCGGAATACAAGTGAATGCAAATCACCACTTAGCTATTTGAATACTTGATCGCCTTAGGGAAAACACACGTGCAGCCGTCAAGTGAACCTCAGTATGAGAATTCTGATTTTCCGGGTGCTGCAGAGATGACTCAACATTTTAGACTGCATGTGCTCTTGCAGAGAGGATCCACTCTAGTCTCAGCCCCTGGGATGGGTGGTTCACAATCACCTAGAACTCCAGCTTCGGGGGATCTGCTCTCCTCTGTCACCCACACACATGTCTGTAGACACACACACACACACACACACACACACACACACACACACACACACACAAATTTAAAATAAAATAAATCCTTTTTGTTTTGTTTTTTTGAGATAGGGTTTCTCTATGTAACAGCTCTGGCTGTCCTGGAACTTGCTTTGTAGACCAGGCTGGCCTCGAACTCACAGATCTGCCTATCTCTGTCTCCTGAGTGCTGGGATTAAAGGTATGCACCACCACTGCCCAGCTGAAATAAATCTTTTTTAAAACATGAAAATTCTCATTTTCATAGCAGACTACTTCTCTGTTGCTATGGACAATGTCACGTTTCCTGTCTGAGTAAAGATCTGGGATGGTACCTACACAGAACACAAGCTGAGGTCCCGTCAGTGCCGCTCGATGGTGCCCTTGGCCACTGTCTGTGAATCCTCAGCCTTCCTTTTCTTATAATAATTTTCGTTAAAATTTCTTAAGTGATTTCAGGAGGAAGATCTCAACTGTGTCTTCATCATGAGAGTAAGTACGACAAGGTGGCCACAGAAGCGACCCCTTTGCTCTTTGCATGCACAATCCGTTTTCCAGTCAACCAAACATTTCAAATATTCAGACTGTTGAACAGCCTAGAAAGTAATTAACATAATATCGCTGTGTAAACAAACCCCACGGTGAACTCACTTAATTAGGAGCATTGTCTGCAAATTAGACCTCTTAAAAAAACCAGCCTTTTTCAAACTGGGATCTGGAATCGTCGCACAGCGGGTGCATCAGCACCAGTCTGGAAGGCGCTGAGCTCTGCTCGGCTGGAAAACCCGAGCTTGTCAGGGAATTGGGCTTGTTTACTTAAATTTAAAAGGGCCCTTAATGTGCATTCTGGGCCTCGATGGAGAAAAATCACTGTAGCATTTTCTAAAATGATCTGCCCAAAGAACCCCTGGGAGTCACAGCTAGTAACATCATCCATAACTAAGACGCCACGGACACATGCAGGTGCGTGTTAGCTCACAGTTCAGTCAAGTACCCCCCCCCCATCCCCTCACTTTAAATAATGGAAGTGTTTTTAAAAAATATTAAAACCTCTGGGTTCTCTGGGAAAGTATGCAAAAGAAAACACAGAGTTCTAAATCTGGTTAGGTAGGAGATCAACCATACTGATTTCAGACAAAGGGAATTTATAAGATCTCTGCTTGAGACAAGGGAAATAAAACCATCTACCAGCAAGAGCAACCCCACCGTGGAGACAGTTACTGATTTCCTTATGTAGAGTGTCTCCCTTGTAATGTCTGGGAACACCCACGACTTCAGGTCAGTACTGGACAGACACTCAATGAACACAACTGTAGGCGTGTGAACCTAGAAGTCACATCCCTGATGTCATTCGCATCCTTCTCTGTGTGGACACTACACAGGCGCTGCAGCGCATCACACCAGGGGGAATCCTTGGTCGCCTGACCCCGCCCCCAGGCAGTGTGTGACCTCTCAAGAAATGGTGTCATCACACTCCTAGTTAAGAACCACTACCAAGCCGGACAATGGTGGTGCACTCCTGTAATCCCACCCAGTGTTTGGGAGGCAGAGGCGGGAGGATCTCTGTAAGTTCAAGGCCAGCCTGGTCTACAGAGCGAGTTCCAGGACAGGCAGGGCTACACAGAGAAACCCTGTCTAAAAACAAAACACAACATGAACCACTACCTACAACCACAAAGAACCAAAAAAAGCTAGCAGGGTTGCACACACCTATTAATATTGGCACTCGGGAGGCTGAAGACAGGAGTTCAAGGTCAGCTCAGGCTACATAAAAAGAACCTTAGAAACAAAGTAGGGCCGGGTGGTGGCAGCGGCGGCGGCAGCGGCGGCGGCGCGCACCTTTAATCCCAGCACTCAGAAGGCAGAGGCAGGTAGATCTTTGTGAGTTCTAGGCTAGCTTGGTCTACAGAGCAAGATCCAGGAAAGGCTCCAAAGCTACACAGAGAAACCCTGTCTCGAAAAACCAAAACCAAACCAAACCAAACCAAAACAAAAACCTGGAGAGATGGCTCAGTGTTCCAGAGGACCCAGGTTCAATTCCCAGCATGCATATGGCAGCTTGCAACTGTCTATAACTCTAGTTCAACGGGATCCGACATTCTCACACACAGGGGAGGCACCGATGCACATAAAATAAAAATAAATCTGAGAAAATCAATAAATTAAGAAAAAAAAAAAAGTGGGTCAGCAAGATTGCTCACCAGGTGAGTGCCCTGGTTATGCAGTCCTGGTGACCTGAGTTGGATGTCTGGAACTCACATTGGAGGTGGAAGGGGATAACCAGCTTGCACACACACACACACACACACACACACACACACACACACACACACACACACACGCCCAAGGACTGAGTGAATAGGTGTGCTTTTCTCTCTCAATTTGCCAAAAGCCAAGAAAGCACAATCCCTACCTACTGCCGATCCATGGGTGTTTAACCCTGTTGCTGGGACAAAATACCTGAGGCCAATTAACCAAAAAGGAGAGAGGGGGTCTTGTGTGTGTGTGTGTGTGTGTGTGTGTGTGTGTGTGTGTGTGTGTGTGTGTTGGGGGTAGGTTATGATTTCACACTTTTCAGAGCCTTGTAGCTCAGCCTCATCGCCTTGGGCCTGTGGTGGTGCAGTATATCTTGGTGAAAACTGGAGCAGAGAAGGCCACTTTACCACACTGGGTGTGTGTGTGTGGGGGGGGGCTGTAAACAAAGAGAGGGGAGTGTCCAGGAGTCTGTGTCCCTTTTAACCCACAAGAAGCTAGCTTCCTCCCGCCTGCCCCCACATCCTAAGGGTTCTATTTCTACCACCTCCCAGCAGGTGTCTCAGCCCGGTGAGCAAGCTGTCAGGGGTTTGTGGAACGCGTCCACCATGCTGATACTGCCGCTGGCTAGGTTCAGCTTCCCTGCCCGTTAAAGAAGCAGAAGACGGGAAAAATCCTGAGTGCGATAAGGAATAGCAGGGGCGGTCTCAGACACAGCAGACAGAACAACCCGTGAAGAAAGGCTTTTACTGGGTGTGAGGAAACTTGTGAGAACACACACACACACACACACACACACACACACACACACACGGAGGAAGGGAGGGAGGGAGGGACTCTCAAAGCAGAACAGGCACAGCCACAGCCACAGCGAGCCGAGTCACGTCTGCCCTTGAGGCTGTGGGACTTAAGGGCCTTTGAGGGGGTCTTCCTAGTTTAGGCTTGGTCAGGCCGAGCAGGCAGAGGAGCTGATAGGCCCACAACTTAGGTTTAAAGAGAAAAGGGCTGCCAGGCCTTTGTTACAGGCTGCCAGGCTTCTTGTCTCAGGTTAGGAGACTGAGGAAGAGGCCCGAAGTTGGCCACCTGCATTACCTGGTTGCAGTCCCTCTTCCCGTCCGTCTGACCATCAGGGGTCTAACTCCTTGCCTCTGGGCGCAGGCTGATTCTCTGAAAGCTTGCTATCTGAGTGAACCGTGGTTGCAACAGGTGTCCACTTAGGGTGGGCGAGACGAAGCAGCCCAACAGTCTAAGAAATTCCTGTGTGAAGGGCAATGAACCAGCCCACCGGCCTCATTATTTGCTCTCCTAAGTTTCAAGGCAATGTTAAAGCTCCACAAGGAACAGAGAAGACAAAAGAGAGGAATGTCAAGGAGTCTCCTGTCCCTGACACCTCTTTGTTTGGAGCTGACTTTGAGTTCTGGGTCTCATGCAATCAGAGAGGACCCACTACGGATCTTGGGGTAGTTTGAATTAAGAATGGCCTCCAAGGGCTCATATATTTGAATGCTTGGTCCCTGGTTGGTTGAACTGTTTAGGGAGGATTAGAGGTGTGGCCTTGTTGGAGGAGGTGAGTTTCTGGGGGTGGGTTTTTGAAGGTTTTAAAAGCTTACACCAGGCCCAGCTCTCTTTCTGCCTGCTGCCTGTAGATTAGTATGTGTATTCTTTTTGTTTATTTGTTTGTTTGTTTTTTGTTATTTGAGACAGGGTTTCTCTGTGTGGCTTTGGAGCCTGTCCTGGAACTTGCTTTGTAGACCAGGCTGGCCTTGACCTCACAGAGGTCCACCTGCCTCTGCCTCCTGAGTGCTGGGATTAAAGTCATGTGCTACCACCTGCCACCACCACCCCGCTAGCATGTAAATTCTTAGCCACTGCTCTAGAGTCCTGCCTGACTGCTGCCATGCTCTCCACCATCATGGTCATGGACTCACTCTCTGAAACTGTAAGCAATCCCCCAGTTAAATGCTTTCTGTTACAAGTTGCCATGGTCAGAGCATCTCTTCACAGCAATAGAACAGAACTTTATGGACCACTGTTATGTCCTCCACTGTGAATGCCATGGGTCAAGTTCTCAGAGGCTGAACATACATACAGGTTGTCCGGGACAAATCAGGGGACATCTTCCACCCTAAACACAAAGGGAGGGAGGTATTACCGTGAAGTGACAAATGGAAACAATAGCCTTGAGCCGTCCACCTGTAATCCTAGCACCCAGGACGCTGAGGCAGGAGGATTGTTGAGTTCAAAGCGAGCAAAACTAGATAGGGAATGAGGCCAGTATGGGTACGTGGTAGGACTCTAATCATTAGAAATAAAATAGGGACTGGCAAGGGGGCTTAGCAACTTGAGTTTGATTGATGAGATGGACCATGTGGAAGCAGAGTACCAGCTCCCAAAGGTGTCCTCTGACTTCCACAAGCATGCTGCGGCATGGGTGCCCACCCCCAAGCACACACCAAAGAAACAAGATGCAATCATGGAATTGTCTCAGTAGACAAACTAGGATGCGGAGAGACTTCACACAATTCTGGTGGCATGCATTCTGGGTTTTCTTTTTTTGAGTCTGGCACCCAGGAATTCCTAACAGGTTTTATTTGGAGCAGAGGTTAGAGCAAAGACCTAATTCTCAATTAACTGCTGCATACATGCACTTCCCATCCAAGAACATGAGTGGTGGCTTTTCCCAAAGGAATCCGCTACTTCATAGTAAAGTCATTACATCATGCCACTGCCTAGTAAATCTGATTATAAAATATGTTTTGAGGTCCACTATGTGCCATGGAAAACCTACTTTCATAGCTTGACATACAGTTAGTTTCAACAAGGAAAAAAAAATTACAAAAACCCCACACACATCCAAAAGCCAGTGGCACCTCCAGTGAAGTTTAAATTTGAAAGCTTAAAAAAAAAATTTGAGACAGGGTCTCGCTATGTAGCCCAGGCCGGCTTTGAACTCACAAAGATCCAACTGTCTCTGCCTCTCAAATGCTGGCATTAAAGGTGTGCCCCATTAGCTGGCAGTCACCACTTTAATCCCAGCAGAGGCAGGCAGATCTTTATGAGTTCAAGGGCAACCTAGTTTATAGAGCTGGTCTGCAGAGTTCCGGAACAGCTAGGGCTACACGGAGAAACCTTGTCTCAAAAAATAAAAACAACAACCACAACAAAAAAAGTATGCCCCACCACGACCAACCAAAGTATAAAAAACTTTCAATGCAGCTTCTCATCAAAGATATGTCTCTAAATACCTGTCAGCCCAGCACTTAGAAGTGTATTCAAGGCCATTGCAGTGGTTCTCAACCTTCCTAATGCTGCGACCTTTTAATCCAGTTCCTCCTGTTGTGGTGACCCCCAACCATAAAATTATTTCATTATTACTTCATAGCTGTAATTTTGCTACTGTTGTGAATTATAATGTAAATATGTATGTTTTTCAATGGTCTTAGGCAACCCCTGTGAAAAGGTCATTCAACCCCCCAAAGGGGTCAAGACCTACAGGTTGAGAACCAATGCTCTATGGCATGACTAAGTTTATGGCCGGCCTGGGGAGCACAAGATCCTGTGGTGGGGAGTCCTTACCACAGGCACCAGAAACTTCACCATGTGAACACAATCAAAATGCATCATATGCATTATGGAATTTTCAAAGAGTTTCTAAAAATATTCATATTTTTTAAAAGATTAAAAACATCACCGTGGAAAGATGGAGAATGTGGAAAATACATAGTGTTCCAATTTTGCATAACCCCCATCTACATCTAGAACAGAAGGCAGAGATGGCCAGGAGGAACGCACCAGGGTCTCCCATACAAAGCTCTTCACCCACTCTGTGTAAAGATTCTGTCCTTGTTACGTCATCAGCTTGCGACTGTGTCCCAGCCTAAAAGCGGACGTGCATTCCCACACGCTCTCTCTCTCTGTACTTTCCCTCTGCGCGGTCTCTCTGTCGTCTCTGTCTCTCTCCTTCTCTAAATAAAGCTCTAAAAGGTATCACTGGGTCCTGTTGTGACTGTGACCTTTCCATGTGGTAGCCGCGGCCAGCCATGAGTGCTGCTCTATACCCTCACACTCTGCCCAAGGGTGCTTTAGTTGACAGCAGCCCAGGGCAGCAGGATCAGTCCCTTGGAGGTTCTTCAACACGTTGGTGGTTGCAATGCATAGAGAGGGGAACAGAAGTTTACTCCCAAATTAGCCCAATACAGGCAACATGTAAGAAAATTAACATGAAAGCCACCCCACCCTAAGAAAAGTTAGTGGCTTTGAGACTTATTGGCAGATGGCTGGCTTTTTCTTCTACCCTACTTAGAATGTATTGACCACCCCTTTGTGCTTCGATTCTCATCTTTGGTTGAAAAAGAAGTAACAAATGCAATTGCTTGTCTTGCTTTCTATAGCCTGCATCTAATGCAAAAGCATGGCCTGTCTAGGATAATGTGATTTAACCCAGGAGCCCACACGTGCTCTCCTGTCCTCTGATGCACTGAACATTTCCAGCGCAGCCACTTACAGAATAAGAAAACAGCACATTGCTAATTCACAAAGAGCCCTGCAAGGATTGCCAGAAGCAGCTACTGCATCTGCGCTGGATCCGGGACTGCTTCTCAACTGATTAGCCATCCTGCCTTTTCTCCCTTCGGAAGCTTACTAAGAAGTCCCCAGGGCCAGACCGCTCTCCTTGCAGGTAAGTCAGCAGGAACTCAGCAGGGGATGACAGAGAGAGAGAGAGAGAGGTGAGGTGGCCTCCAGAGAGCTATGTTAAAACATTCCCAGGGACTCCCAGAGAAGGTTCCTTTTGTGTGAAAAGCAACAGCAGAGGGTCCTCCACATGATGGCATGGATTATTTAATAAAGTCATGAAATATTTAGCTCTGATGATGGACCCGAAAGATGCCATTTTGGTGAATACACCTCAATGGTTATTAGCAAAACTTAAAATGATAAATGGACACGTGCTTATGGTGGTACTCCATGGGATCAAGCGCCTGCTGCCTATCAAAATAAAAGTGGCCTGTGTCCGGTCCCGCAGCAGCCTCAGCAGAGCCAAGGTTCACTGGAAGGGAGGTGGGGGAGAGGGCTTTTACACCCACCCACCCACCCACCCACTGGCTCTTAGAGATGCGGACCGTGGCTCCCTCTACAGCACAACTCCTGTGAGCACGGTGTGCAGCTTCTCCTGATCAGGCGAACCAGAATGCAGGTGCCCCCCGAAATTTACAGAAGGGGCCTAAAAGGAGTAACTCAGGAAAGGAGAAGTGGGAGGTCACCTACTGGGTAGGGGGAGCAGGGGTGGGGGAGGTTACCTACTGGATATGGGGAGCAGGGGTGGGGGAGGTCACCTACTGGATATGGGGAGCAGGGGTGGGGGAGGTCACCTACTGGATATGGGGAACAGGGGTGGGGGAGGTCACCTACTGGATATGGGGAGCAGGGGTGGGGGAGGTCACCTACTGGATATGGGGAGCAGGGGTGGGGGAGGTCACCTACTGGATATGGGGAGCAGGGGTGGGGGAGGTCACCTACTGGATATGGGAAGCAGGGGTGGGGGAGGTCACCTACTGGATATGGGGAGCAGGGGTGGGGGAGGTCACCTACTGGATATGGGGAGCAGGGGTGGGGGAGGTCACCTACTGGATATGGGGAGCAGGGGTGGGGGAGGTCACCTACTGGATATGGGGAGGAGGGGTGGGGGAGGTTACCTGCTGGGTAGGGGGGACAGGGGTGGGGGAGGTTACCTGCTGGGTAGGGGGCTGGGGTGGAGGAGATTACCTGCTGGGTAGGGAAGGCAGGGGTGGGGGAGGCTACCTGCTGGATAGCCGGGGTGGGGTGGGTTACCTACTGGGTAGGAGGGGACAGGCTACAAAAACAGACTCACACAAATCTAGGTTGGGAACCAGCACCGCACAGAACAGGAGGCCACAGCGACATCTGATTTGGGGTTTGGGTTAATTGTTTACATTGTGTACAGAGTATGAATGGGGTGTGGGGTGCACCATGGGACACAGGTGGAAGTCAACCTCAGGAGTCGGTTCACTACCTTGGGGGCCACTGGCCACTGAGCCATGTTGCCAGCGGTGCTGAGTTCCAGGGCCTCCTGCACATGCCTGGCTGAAGGCACCATTGAAGGAGCAAACAGGGGCTGGAGAGATGGCCCAGCGGTTAACAGTACTCGCTGCTCTTCCAGAGGACCAAGTTTGGTTCCCAGCATTCACCTTGTGGGGCTCACAACCACCTGTAACTCCAGCTCCTTGGGATCCAGTGCCCTCTTCTGGCTTCAATAGGTACCGGCGGCACACATATGGCATACAATCACACAAACACAAACATGTAGGGTTTTTTTTTTTTTTTTTGTATGCATTGGTGTTTGACCTGCATGTCTATGTGAGGGAGTCAGATCCACTGGGACTGGAGTTACAGACAGTTGTGAGCTGCCATGTGGATGCTGGAAATTGAACCCAGGTCCTCTGGAAGAGCAGCCAGTGCTCTTAACCCCTGAGCCATCTCTTCAGCCCCACATGTAGATTTTTTAAAAAGCGTTCTTGCTTTACTTTAAAAGAAAACATATCACCACCAGAAGATGGTTATATTGTAGATGGGAGTCGTGAGTCTTTTGTTCTGTCTGGACAAATATTGAATTATAGGAAATAGTTTGCTTTAAATCCACGGCACATAAAAATTATCTTTAGAAACTAGGAAACATTTGGTTTTCCTCATCACACAGTTCATGCAATTTCCCTTTCTCACAACAGCTCATCCAAATGACAGATGAGAACACTTGGGAAATATTCTTGTTTTCCTTACATAATCTCCCATCCTTTCATTGTTTGAAAACATTTAACTTTTGTTTTGTTTTGTTTTGTTTTGTTTTGTTTTGTTTTGTTTTGAGACAGGGGCCTCACTATGTAGACCAGGCTGGTCTGGAACTTAGATCCTCCTGGTCTGCCTCCTAAGTGCTGGGATTAAAAGTGTGCACCACACCTGATGAGAACAATTTTCCCTGAGACAACTGGAGAAGTTATCGCCATAAAACAAATTTAAGATGCATTTTTCTCAAGTCTTGAACTTGCCTGATGTTTTCCTAAGAAGAAGTCCTCTTTCCGTTATTCCCTATTAAGAACTTTAAGTTTGATAAGTAGCATTTTGAGAAAGACACATGAGATCAAACACAGTTCTCCATGTGTATCCCCAGGCAAGGCCCAAACGACAAACTCATTAATGGGAATCACTGCTGAGACAGATGCCTGTCCAAGTTACATTTTTTGTTGCTTTGATAAAAGACCCAGGCAAACTGGGCGTGTTGGCACATACCTTTAATCCCAGCACTTGGGAGACAGAGGTAGGCGGATCTCTGTGAGTTCGAGTTCAGCCTGGTCTACAGAGAGAGTTCAAGGACAGCCAGGGCTGTTACACAGAGAAACCCTGTCTCAAAAAAAAATCAAAAAGACCCTGGCAAAAAGAAAGTAGGAGGAGGTTTATTTCAGCTTTAAAGCCAGGTCACTGTCCACCAATGTGGGGAAGTCAGGCAGAAACTACAAATAGTTAATCATCACATCCAGTTAAGAGCAAGAGCTGACAGGCTAGTGTTTTAAACCCAACACCCTGGAGGCAGAGGCAGGTGGATCTCAGCCAGGGCTACACAGTGAGACCCCATGTCAGAGAGAGAGAGATAGATAGATAGAGAGAGAGAGAGAGAGAGAGAGAGAGAGAGAGAGAGAGAGAGAGAGGAATGAACGTATGCATGCTCAATTGCTTGTGTTCAGTTTTGCTCTTTTACAGCTCAGGAACTCTGCCTAGGGAATGTTACCACTCCCAGTGGGCTGGGTCTTCTCACAAGACAATCCCCCACAGACATGCACACAGTCTCTCTTTAAGACTCCCCAGGTGAGTCTAGGTGGTGTCAACTAAAATTAACCATCACAAGATCCATTTGCATAATAATGAGAAAGTTGTTTTGTGGTTAGAAAGCAGTAAGTCTGCTTGAAGTGGCTGGCAAGGTTGTTGGGTTTTTCTTTGTTTGTTTGTTTGTTTTGTTTTGTTTTCGAGATAGGGTTTCTCTGTGTAGCTTTGGAGCCTGTCCGGGAACTCACTTTGTAGCCCAGGCTGGCCTCGAACTCACAAAGATTCACCTGGCTCTGCCTCCCAAGTGCTGGGATTAAAGGTGTGCGCCACCACCGCCCGGCCGTGGCAAGGTTTTGTGATGGACCATTCACCATTCCTCTGGCTTGGTTCCAATACACCCCCCACCCTGTTGATTCCTTAACTGTGGTCCCTTTTGCTATAGTACAGATACGGTCCGAGTATGTTCTAGAGGCTTGCTACCCAGTGTAGCCCTGTTAAGTGGCTGGAACGTTGGAGAAGTAGAGTTTGAGGTAGTTAGGTCACAGGGGTTACGCCTCAGGAAGTGATTCAGACGCGTTTCCTTGAGTGATTTGGTTCTCGTGGAAAACAGGCTGTTTGAGAGCAAGACCATCCTATGTACTTGACCCCCTTCTGGACGTAGCCAGCTGCCTTTGCTTCTCAACCACACACACTGCAAGGTAGGTGGGGGTTCTTTGCAAAGAAGTCAGCTCTGTGATGCTCTAGCCACTGGAATTATGAATCCAGTAATCACCTTTATCACTACCCCCGGTACTTTTTAGAAAGAGAACAGGTTTACTAAGTACACTCAGGGGCACTAACTAGGTTAGGTAGTAACTGGAGTACTGCTGGAAGTTTTGTTATAGTCACAGCAAACAGACTAATACAGGACTGAAGTCTCAGGACTCTGCAACCCCAACTTTTTTCAAAAGTTCCCAATTCTTCACACCCCTGGCTATTATTAGACACACCATGTATTGCTTCGATGGGTCCCCCACAGTCACACACAGCTGAGCTACAGAGCTAAGTCATTCAGGTGGGAGTCAGGGCAGTGGGAAGCTCTTGGGAGGAACAAGAAGCAGCCCTCAAGGGAGACATTTGGGGTCCACAACCTGCTGGAGGATACAGCAGTGTGGGAAACTATTACAGCTTTACTAGGTAACATTCAACAATAAACTCTAAAAGCCTCCAGACCAGCCTGGATGCAGTGAGATGGGATTGCAGGAAGCCAAGAGAGCAGACCGGAAGCTCCTGGGTAAAGAAAGAGGAACCAGGCAGGGGAGAGCCTGGGCTAAAAGGATGGCATTGAGAGGCTCCATGTTCTCGACTGTCGGAGCACTAAGACCAGAAGGGGAAAGGCAGCAGGCAGACTTCTAATCCTTCAGTATCAATCAGACAAAATGTGCCGGGATGGGGAGTACAGCTCCTGGGTAGAGCGTGTGTTTCCATGTGCCAGGCTCATCATTCATCGTCCCCCGTCCCCGTCCCCCACCCCGTCCCCGTCCCCCACCCCGCCCCCGCCATCACGATGATACAAGGTGACAGAGGGCTGAGTTAGGATTTGAGAGCTCAGCTTCGGAAGCTAATCCTCACATACAGAGAATGTTTTCAGCTCCTCAAGACACTGACAACCAATTTCGGAAGGGGAAAACAAACAAACACACAAAACTGTTAGCCAGGGGTAGGCTGGTTTAAATGAGAAATGCCTACCACAGGCTCATGGATTTGGACATTTGGTGCCCAGTTGGTGGTGATGTTTGGGGAGGTTATGGGAAAGTACAGCCTTGCTAGAGGATGTGTATCACTCAGGGTGGCCTTTGAGAGCTTGCCGCCTCTCTCTCTCTCTCTCTCTCTCTCTCTCTCTCTCTCTCTCTCTCTCTCTCTCTCTGCTGTTTGTGGTAGGAGATGCGATCTCTCAGCTGCCTGCTGCCATGTCTACTCTGACATTATGGACTCTCCCTCCGGAACTGTAAGCCCAAATAAACTCTTCCTTAAATTGCCTTCGGTCGTGGGATTTTATCACAGCAACAAATGGCCTGCTTACAAGTGGGAGCGTAGGCCCAGCAGGATGGCTCAGCGGGTAAGGGTGCCTGCTGCCCAGCCTAGTGATGGCTGTTTAACCCGAACGGTAGAAGGAGAGAAGTGACGCCCACAAGTTATCCTCTGACCTCCGTGTGTATCCCATGACACAAGGGTGCTGTGTGCACATGCCCAGGCACTTCCCCTAACAGTGCCCATATAAATACATGTAATTAAAAATATTGGTAACATAGGGGAATGGAGAGATAACTCAATTATTACATAACTCAATGCTAGTGCATATTGCTCTTTCAGAGGACCCCAGTTCAGTTCCCAGCACCGAAGACAGGCAGCTCACAATCTCCTATAACTCCAGCTTCAAGGAGAACTGACGTCTTTGGCCTCCATGGGCATCTGAATTCATGTGCACATACCTACATAGTCACACACATGCATATAACTTAAAACTTAAGTGTTTTTTTTTATTTTGGTTTTTTGAGGCAGGGGTTTTTTGTGTAGCCTTGGCTGTCCTAGAACTAGCTCTGTAGACCAGGCTGACCTCGAACTCACAGAGCTCCAGCTACCCCTGCTTCCCAGGTACTGGGATTAAAAGAGTGTTCCACCACTGCTCAGCTAAAAATAATGTTTAAATAGGAACATATAAAGCACGAGGATTTTCTTATTTCTTTTGGACAGGGTCTCATATCCCTCAGGCTGGCCTTGAACTTGTTATATAGGTGAAGATAACCTTGAACTCCTGTCTTTACTTCCCAAGTGCTGGGATAATAGGTGTGCAACACCATGCCCAGATTAAACCAGTTTACTAAGAACAAAGTGGGCCATAAATGTGACTCGCAGCATGAAATTACTGACTTACATATGGAATTCTATACATACATTCTATGACCTAAAGAAATGCTGAAACCAAACCAATGCTAGGGCATCATCCTTCACCTGTCAAAGCAAACAGAACTCATGTGATGTCGGAGTAAATGCTGAACGCTCACTCACGCGTCAAAACAAAAAAACAGCCCAGCTTGTTAAGACACGCTCTGCAGTAACCTTCACCCAGCCTGTGGAGGGGCACACACGAGTTCGGCCACACACCCTAGGGAGTGGCCCAATGGAGGACTCAGCCTACATCCTCACTTCTCCAGCGTAAGCCCTTTCCACTATGCGGTGAGGCCAGTAGCTTAGGCTAAGGAAACCCCAGGGGGAAGGAGCCCAGACGAAGCCACTTCCTACAGAATGGCAAGCCGCTGCCAGTGTGCTCACTAGCAAATAACTTTACTCTCGTGTGTTTGTCAGATTGCACAGAAATATAAGAAATGAGTATTCTAGAAAGGAAAGCAAATTGAGACTCTTCCAAGCTAATGACAACCCAGAGAAATTTCATACGCTTACCGATTGATTGCCAGAATGGGCGGGAGCCGGTGATTATCTTATAAAGAAAGCGTGGCTGTTACCATATTTTTGGCAGCGTTCTACTAAAGATGGGATGGTGCAGAGATTAGCATGGCCCCCATGCAGGGATGATACCCAAATCTGCAAAGTGTTCCACATTTTTAGATATAGTCTGTGCTGAGAGAGAGACTGGAAGCTGAAGGGATTCAGCTTATTCCGCGGCCTAAACTGTTCCTGGTTTAAGGAGTCAGTCTGGAAGAAATTTACCATATGAAGACTATGCAATGACAGAGTGATCCTGCCAGGCAGGAACTAGGCCCACAGAAGCACACACCTGCAGAAGTGTAATGAGAATATTGTATGTAACTTGCATTTTGTATATAAAAGCTGTATTCATATTGCCTGGGGAGAGTGTTCATTTTGGCATTTGTAATAACAAAACCATGGCATTGCCCTACATAGCAATCAGTATATATGTACACACACACACACACACACACACACACACACACACACACACACGTATACACACACACGTATACACACACACACACACACACAAAGGGTATTTATGTCGCTAAACAGATGGCCATTACACTTTGAGCTAGATGTTTGTGTGTAAGTGAATACGAATACTCTCTCTTTCTCTCCCTCTCTCTCTCATTCTGAGCCACAGGGAGTCCAAGACACACTAATAAGTGAAAAATGAAGGCTAAGAAATATAATAAGTAAAGATCTGGTATGTAAAATGTTGAAAATTCAAGAGCTAATATGTGAATATATTGAAAACCTCAACCTGGCATTGAGGTACATGCCTGTAATTCTAGCACTTGGGAAATACAGACAGACAGACAGACAGACAGATTCTCAAGGCCAGCCTTAGCTACACAGCCAGTTTAGGGCTACTGTGGGCCGCATAAGATCCGGTCTCAGAGAGAGCTGAGCTGGGTATGGTGGTACACACTCAGGAGGCAGATCTCTGTGAATTTGAGTAGCCTGGGCAACAGAGAGAGATGCTGTCTCACAGAAAGAAAAAGAGAGGGATGAGAGAAGCAGGGAAGAGAAGGGGAAGGGAGGGACAGAGGGGAGGAAGGAGGGAGGGGGGAGGGAGGGCCAAAGGAAAAATAATATCAAGTGGCCATGGAGACCTATATCCTGACAATGCATTATTTTGTAATTTTTTAAAAAGGGGTCGAACACTTGCCTAACATACCTAAGGCTCCGTACATACAAAATAAAATTCATTTTTGGTTTACAATGTACTTTCACTTATTTTATTGTCTCTCTTCTGTTCCACTACCCAGAATTCACTTTCCCCTTAGGTCAGAGAGTTGTGGGCAAATCAACTGACCCCAAATTAGTCACCAAAAGGAACACCAAGGCCTATCACAGACAGAGAACCGAGCCTTGGATCAGTGACACTTGTCCAGATTCTTCAGGATCAGAAAACACACGAGACACATTCCTTCTCTGCCCCTTTAAAAAGATGACGTCTTTGCTAAGACAATAGCTGAGAATATACTCTAAAACATGTCAACACGGAATGCCGCATGACAGGAGGGTCGGGGTGGGACTTGGGAAGCCATTGAGGCAGCCTGGGAGGGATGCTGTTTGTGTACAAGTCTACAGCTAATTACTGAAATTTTTATTCAAGAAATGTTAGAGGGCTGGAGAGGTGGCTCAGCGGTTAAGAGCACTGCTTGTTCTTCCTAAAGGTCCTGAGTTCAATTCCCAGCAACCACATGGTGGCTCACAACCATCTGTAATGAGATCTGGTGCCCTCTTCTGGTCTGCAGGGATACATGCAGACAGAACACTGTATACATAATAAACCTTGAAAAAAAAATCGCCTTTAAAAAAAAAAGAAATGTTAGAAAGGGATAAGGTCCATGTTTTGTTGTTTACTTTTGAGACAGGATCTTATGTAGCCCAGGCTGGCCCAGAATTCATCATGTAGCTGAGGTTGACCTTGAACTTCTGATTCTGCCCCTCTGTCTCCCGTACAGATGTGGAATCACCACACTGAGTTTGTGGGATACTGAGGATCAGAGTCAAGCTTTCATGCATGCTAGGCAAGCGCTCTATCCATGCACCTCCAAGATGAGGTACATTGTGACAAAGAATACTTTTGCTTTGATTTTTTTTGAAGCAGGGTCCCGCCCTGTACTCAGGCTAGCCTAGAACTCACTAGGTCACACAGACTGGCCTAAAACCAAGATCCCGCTGCCTCTGCCTCTGAGTGCTGGGATTCCAGGCCACGCGCTGACATGCCTTGCTTGAAAGACAGTTTGAGCTGGTTATTCTCATCTCTGTCACCAGCCACTTCCTCCTGGTAACTGCAGTGCCATTGCTGCAGGGAGCCTTCCAGAAGCCCCTCCGCTCCCATTTAATGACACGGTGACTCCCTGGCAACACTAAACTGCTCTTGGCTTCTCCTTCACAGTAAGTCGACACACAGTTACCACAGACGCAAGCAAGGAGCTCCAACAGAGTGTGAAATAAAGCCATGAAATTCTCAAGTACTCTTTCGTGATGTATTTTCCTCTCTGAAGACCTTAAAACACCAAAGAGAAGAAGGGTAAATTCTATTATCTCCCTTCTACAGTAGAGAAAGATCTTCTTCCTTCTAGGATGAAAGCAGGCACTCACGCTCACACACATACACACACACACACACACACACGCACACGCACACGCACACGCACGCACGCACGCACGCACGCACGCGCCGGAATGGTAAGTATGAATATAATATAATACTAAAATTATTTTTTGTTGTTTAAGATCACCTGCAATTCCAGCCTTCAGAGGCTGAGGCAGGAAGATCACAGGTTCCAGTTGAGAACGGGCTACATCGTAAGACTTTAGCTCACTAAACAACAAGCTAGGCCCATGTTAATTTCAACATTTGAAAGGTGGAAGGTGAAGGGTCAAGTTCAGTTGAGTGTGAGGGTAGCCCGCGAGAAGGGTTCATGCAGTCCAGGGCTCTTCACTCTCCTGAGCCTCCTTCTTTCTTCTGCTAAGTGCTGGGATTCTAATCAATGCTGTGCCTTGCCCGGGCTTTCTAGCAAATGAAAAGCATACACATTGCTTACTAAAGCGGTCCAGCCTAAGCCGCATTTGTAAGTGGCAGCCTCATCCATCAACTTCTCCACTTCTCTCTTTGTTGTGTCTGGAGGCCAGTAGTAAAGGACCGATCTTAATTATGTTATTTAGCACACACACACACACACACACACACACACACACACACACACACACACACACTCACGCCTGCATGTGCCATGGCAAGGTCAGAGAACAACAATTTGCAAGAACTAGCTCTCTCCTTCCACACTGTGGGGTTTGCGTACTGAACTCAGGTCTGTGTCAGGCTTGGCAACTGGCACCTGGTCTAATTGAGTTATCTCCAGGCCCAAGACCCATCTACCTTTAGACCGATGCAGAAGTAATTACCCCTAGAGCAGTGGTTCCTAATACGGCAACCCTTTAATACAGTTTCTCATAGTGTGGTGACCCTGAACCATAAAAGCATTTATTGCTACTTCATAACTGTAATTTTGCTACTGTTATGAATTGTAATGTAAATATCTGTGTTTTCTGATGGTCTTAGGTGACCCCTGTTGAGAACCACTGCACTAGAAACAGAAGGAGCCACTGTATTTTGTGGCTTCCCCCCTCCCCCTCCAACAAGACAGGGTTTCATTGTGTAGCCATGGGAGTCCTGCAACTAGCTCTGTAGACCAGGCTGGCCTTGAACTCAGAGATCACCTGCTTCTGCCTAAGTGCTGGGAATAAAGGCGTGTGCTACCACTGCCCGGCCTGCGACTTCTTCCTAGGCTTGTTTGTTTCCTTTCAATGACTGAGAGCAAATAAGATTTAAGTTGCTTCAAGAATCCCACCCTCCAGACAGCCAAGCAAAGCTCAGGTCTTCCCATATCACTGCACAAAGGGGAATCTTAAAAGACTTTCTGATTAAATAGATAAATCAATACAAGGAGAAAAGACATCCATGAGCTACCTTCATCTTTCATAAAAGCATGTGATTGTACTGTGACAATCAGCGGCTTCCTAGGGGAACGACAGGAAGTAAGTACACAGTCAGAGCCTGACTTTTCCAGTGTACACTTGAGCGACCCTGAGTTCCGGGGGCTTCTCTTTTGTGCTGAGCTGGGCAGGCTCTGCCCACCAGGAGATCTCACCACGCTCCAGTCACCGAGAGAAGCGTCCAGAATGAAGGGAATTGCATCCCTCCAGAGCGGGAATCACCACCTCCCTTTCACTGGGGGCGGCTGGTTTACCAGAGGGTTTAATAAGCCATGCTTCCTTGGTTCCATGACAGCTCTAAGCAAAACTGAGCAGTCACTCAAATGCAAGTGACAATGTCTTAATCACTCTCAAGTATAAGGCAAACTCTTGGAGAATGAATTGTAAAATTTTAGCACATCCCTGGCTCCAACAAAACATCTGCTACAAGGCCGGGCGGTGGTGGCCCACACGCTTTTAACCCCAGCACTGGGGAGGCAGAGGTGGGTGGATCTCTGAGTTCAAAGCCAGGCAAGGCCAGCCTGGTCTACAGAGCTACTCTACTCTGTGAGTTCGAGGCCAGCCTGGTCTGCCAATTGAGTTCCAGGATAGGTTCCAAAGCTACACAGAGAAACCCTGTCTCAAAACAAAACAAAACAAAAACAAAAACAAATTGCAACAACAATTATCAGCACCAGCACCGTGAGTTATAGAATCCCCACACGGGCTGCGGAGATGACTCATGAGTTATGTCCTTGCTATGTAATCATGAAGACCCGAGTTCGAATCTCCAGCACTCACAGCAAAGCTGAGCACAGTGATTCGTGTCTGTAACTTCACCACTGGAAGAGACTGATGGAGACAGGAGGATCCCTAGGCATTGCTGCTCAGCCAGTGCAGCTCATCTGTGAGCTCTGGATTCAGCAAGAAAATTTATTTTAAAAAAAAAAGTGAAGGGACCAGCAACATGGCTTAGCGGGTAAAGGTACTTGCTGTCAAGACTGACAGCCAGAGTTTGACCCTAAATCCACAGGGTAGAGAGACCCAGCTCCCGCACCCCCACTACATATGCGCATACACAGACATCACCCTGTCACACACAAAAGCTAATTCCTGTAGTTTTAGCATCACATTCAACTTTCATAAAGGTTTTTTTTTTTTTTTTACAATCTATGTGTGTGTGTGTGTGTGTGTGTGTGTGTGTTTAGGTCTCTACAGAGGCTAAAAGACAGCATCAGATCCTGGGAAGCTGGGATTACAGGTGGTTGTGAGCCACCAGAAAGGCTGGTTGTTGAGAATGTACCCCAGGCCCTCTAAAAGAGCAGCAAGTGCTCTTAAAAAAGATATCAAGAACATGGAAAGATCTGTAAAAGTAACATTTATTGTTCTGCATTAAAAAAATATACTTCAAGTTCTCTACGCTCAACACTATCAAAACCATGTTTACACGTGAAATTTCACTTTGGCCAATTTATTAATCAAGAACTATTAGACCTAGGCAAACAAATGCTTAGTGGTAGCACCAATTAATAATTATGCTCACTCTGGTGTTTACTTACCAGCTTCTTTCTTCAGACACAAATGCTAACCAATTAAAACCAGTCAAAATGAGCAGATAATAACAAATAATTTTCCAGGATAACAAGGTACTCTATTGATGTGATCTATACAAAGCCATTAAAACTAGCCTTTCTGCATCCCACACTGGGGAGGAACACACACAACCTGAAGTCGTCCATCTTCAGAAAGAAATGATGCACATGCAGGTGGTCCCAGTCCGGAACAGATGGCGGGAAAATAAACCCAGAAAACCTTCTGCCTCGCTGCCAGCATGCCGCAGAATAAGATTTCTTGGGTTTAATGCTCAAGTTCCTAACTCAATATAGTATGTATAAAATATTCTGATTCTTAAAAAAATTTTAATCTGTGGGTGGGGTAGGTGCATGTGAAAGCCTGAGGACAACTTGAAGAACTGGGATTGGTACTCTTCTTCCACCGTGCAGGTTCCAGGAAAGGATGAGGCTGTAAGGCTTGGTGGCAAAGCACAGAAACCTCTCACCAGTCCCCAGATGATTTTGTTGTGGTCGCTGCTTTTGTTTGTTTGTTGACAGGGTTTCTCTGTGCAGCCCTGGCTGTCCTGGAACCTACCACTCTGTAGACCAGGCTGCCTTCGAACTCACAGAGATCTACCTGTCCACTGAGTGCTGGGATTACAGGTGTGTGCTACCACTGCCCAAGGTGGTATGAAACACAGTTAAAGAATCAGAAGGTCTCTGTAGTGGATGATATTCAATCAAGGTTAAATTTTCTGGTACTCAGAACCAAAATGTGGCTAAGCAGAATGGAGCAGGGTAACCATGGACTGTCCAAGCAGGAGGTGCCCTGATATCTAAACTCAAGCTGCCGGAGCTCACCACCACCAAAGGTAGAAAAGCCCCAGGTAGGTGTGGTGGATCCCTGGAATCCAGGGTGCACTCAAAAGGCAGAGATGGGGTCTCTGGGTTAAACTGTTTAGGTAGTTGAACAAAATTGGAGAGTTGGATTTTAGTGAGACCTGCCTCTTAAATAAAGTGAAGAATGACAAAATAAGACATTAGATAACCTCTGTCTTCCTTCATATGTATGCATACATGTGCACCTGCATACATGAAAACACACATGCCATACAGACACAGACAGACAAACAGACAGACACACACACAAAAAAAGAAAAAGGAAGGAAAAGAGAGAAAGAGAAAGAGGGAAGGAGGAAGGAAAAGAGAGAGGGAAGGAGGGAGGGAGGAAGAAAGGAAGGAAGGAAGGAAGGAAGGAAGGAAGGAAGGAAGGAAGGAAGGAAGGAAGGAAGGAGAGCTGGGGAGATCCAGAGCATAAGGCAACATGCCCAGCACTGGGGAATTAGGGACCAGAGGATCCTGGGGTTTGTGCACCAGCCAATCAGGCCAATCAGTGAGCTCTAAGTTCAGTGAGAGTCTGTGTACAAAATCAAGGTGACAAGCTGGTGACATGGCTTAGAAGTTAAGAGCTTGTGCGACTCTTGCAGATGACCCAACTTCAGTTCCCAGCCCCATGTCAGGCAACTTACTATGACCTGTCATGTCATCTCCCAGGGAATCCATCCCTCCAGCCTCCAAGAGCACCAGTGCTCACATGCACACACTCACACACAAGTACACATAATCCAAACATTAAAAACTATTTTTTAAAAAGGTGGTGATTGGGAACTACCTCAAGACCCAGCCATCCCACTCTTGGGCATATACCCAAGGAATGCTGATTCATACCATAAAGATACATGCTCAGCTATGTTCATAACAGCACTATTTGTAATAGCCAGAACCTGGAAACAACCTAGATGCCTGTCAATGGAAGAATGGATGAAAAAAAATGTGGTACATATACACAATGGAGTACTACTCAGCAGAGAAAAACAATGAAAGCATGAAATTTGCAGGCAAATGGATGGAACTAGAAAAAATCATCCTGAGTGAGGTAACCCAAACCCAGAAAGACAGTCATGGTATGTACTCACTCATAAGTGGATTCTAGATATAAAATAAAGAACAATCAGACCACAACCCATAGAACCACGGAGGCTATATATATAGCATGGAGGTCCCTAGGACGACTGTGGCTTATAAGCAATTTCGGCTTTACTCAGTTATTGAAAAAAGAAAAAAAAAGGTGGTGATCGGGGCTGGAGAGATGGCTCAGAGGTTAAGAGCACTGACTGCTCTTCCAGGGGTCCTGAGTTCCATTCCCAGCAACCACATGGTGGCTCACAACCATCTGTAATGAGATCTGGTGCCCTCTTCTGGCCTGCAGATATGCAGACAGAACACTGTATACATAAGAAATAAATAAATAAATCTTTAAAAAAAAAAGGTGGTGATCGACTGAATCACATACTCCACATTGACCTCTGGCCTCAAGGTGAATGTGCATCCCCCCCACAATACAGATACCACACACACATGCACATACATGAACACACATACCAAGAGTAAAGAAAGAGCAAAAATGGAGCTGGTATGATGGGACATGCCTGTAATCCCAGCACCAAAAAGGTTAAAGAGAATTGTGGCAAATTCAAGGCCAGCCAGGGCTAAAAGGCTGGACCCTGTCACTATAGATATACACATATATCTTTGTTGTGTGTATACATATAGATGTGTGTGTGTGTATATATGCCATGGATTATGCTCATTGTTAATAATAAAGCTGATTGGCCAATGGTTGGGCAGGAAGAGACTGAACATGAGAGCCAGACTAGGAGAATTCTGGGAAGAGGAAGGGCAGAGTCAAGAGAGCTGCCAGCCAGCCGCTGAGAAAGCAAGGCATATAAAAAATGAGGTTACAAGCCACAAACCATGTGGCTAAACATAGATAAGGAATATGGATTGATTTAAATGTAAGTACTAGCTAGCAATAAGCCTGAGCCATCAGCCAAGCATTTATAATTAATATAAGCCTCTGAGTGGTTATTTGGGAACTGGCAGGTGAGAAAGAACCATCTGGTTACATAACATAGGTATGTTTATGTCTATCATCTATCTATCTATCTATCTATCTATCTATCTATCTATCTATCTATCACAAAATGCTGACAACTAACTCACTGTACTAGGCAAGAAGGAACTCATAGAAAACCTCACCTCCACCTCATTGACCCTCCCTCCTCAACCATGAATACAATTCTCTGCAGAGCAACATTCCAATCTAGAAACGGTTCTCATCTAAATACCAAGTGAAGGATAAGATTGTGGCTCAGTGGTAGAGATTTATGAGGAAATAAAAAATAAAGTCAGGACCATAAGACCAGGAAAGCACATGTCTTATTGCCAATGGTGTGTAATGATCATATAGATTCAGCCCGGCATTGGTTGGACACACACTGATTTCAGACATCATCTTTAGCTAGACCTAGTAGGGTACACTCATCATCCCAGTAGCTGGGAAGATGAGGGAGGAGACTGATTGCAAGCTGGAGGTCATGCTGAAATGACGTAGCCCAGCACTGTCTCAAAGAGACAAAACGTGAAGACACACAGCTGGTCGGATGATGGTAAAGGTGTTTGCTGCCAAGTCGGCCAGTGGAGTGCAAAGACACACACACACACACACACACACACACACACACACACACACACACACTCGTAAATGGCTAGGAGGAATAGGACTGCAAAGCCTGCCCAGTTGGGAGTGCTTGCCTAACATGAACGAAGCCCTTTTGGTCCCCTGCACTGCATACAAGTGTAATCCCAGAACTTGGGAGATGGAAACAGGAGGACCAGAAGTTCAAGTTCATCTTCCGTCCTCCACAAAGCAAATGTAAGGCCAACCTGGGCTAAAATGAGACCCCAAAGGAATAACTTTCTTCAAAGTTGGGGTTGTTATAATCCCCCCCCCCCCGGCCCCCCAGTACAGTTATTTTCTTCTCTAGTAATCAAACTATAAAGCTTTCGGTGATCAGACTGGAGGCCAAAATAAATCAGGGTCCTTCTCAAGCTCTGAAATAAACCAGCTGGTCCGCTCACAGCTAAGGAACCGAAGGCTTTGGATATCGTCCTCCGTCATGACCATAAAAAGCAACAAGCGGTTGACATTTCCCCCCTACTTGGGTTTGCCAGCGGAGGAATTTGCAACTCCATTCAAGCAGGCTGACTGACCTTCCCTTGCTCTCCCTTCAAGTTCACACACGGGCACAAAACCTCTAGCATTCCCTGCAGGAGCGGGGAGGGGTTGGGGGAAACATAGTAATTTACAGCTTCTTAAGTCTACAGTAGTCCAATTGTCTCAGGCCCGCGCAAACACGGTCAGGGGAGAGCGCGAAGGCTTAATGCAGCCTGAGCCAGGACCATCGGCTCCGCTTGAAATTAAGTCTATAAACAGTCATTATTGCAGTCTGCAAAAGTCAAGGGAAATCCGAAGCAAGTTATCCGGATTCTTTGAACAATGAGGTCAAACCTAAAGGGTACTGGACCCCGAATTTTCTAAATCATGCCTTTGGTTGCCTCGGTGTTCTGCTCAATCTCCTGCGAGGGGCCCCTCCCTGTCCACTATCTCCACATCTGGATGCAGTTAAATAAGGAGATAAGAAAAAAAGGGCTGGGCAGGGTGCTCCGGCCCTATAAACTCAGCCCTGGGGAGGCTGAAGCGGGAGGATCAAGAACTAATTACTCCTCCTACCCAGCAGGGAAAGCCTGTCTCAAAACAAGAATAAGGTCTACGCTTGATCCCCCAGCACCACAAACACTTAATTCATTAATGATAAGATAAAATCATGGTGGAGGGGTAAGGGGCTAAAGGCGATTGCCACGCACGCTCGGCAGCATGAGTTCAAGCCTCAGAACCCACTAAAGGGCAACAGGAGAGAAGAGACTGTTACGAGGAAGCCTGGGAGGAAAGGCTAACCAAGGCGTCTATTAACGTATCAAAGCAAATGCTGGCTAGCTCTCCCGGCATGCCTTGGTACCCGGGGCTCCTCCCAGCACTTCTTACCCCACCCCCTGCCCTAGACCTCGACCTCCCAGGGGCTGAGTTTCCACTTCCGTTCCTCCGCTTCTCCTTCCTGCATAAGGTAAGCCATTTTGCATCTATGGTCTCTTGGTCTCCTGGTCCCCTCTTCTTTCTCCCTGTCTCTCCCCCCCCACACACACACACTCATGGCCCAGTTCACTCTGAAACATTCCATATACTTCTGTCTTCTCCCAATACCCACAATAAACCTCCTCAACCATACCCTGGCGCAGTCATGTCCTCCTTTTTTTCATTCAGACCCCACAAAGCTGCGCTCTGACTCCCATACCGACCGTGGCACTAGGCATCCCCCACTCACACACATCACGTAGATGCACCACATAATTTTGCTTGTTTCTTTGTTTGTTTTAGAGACAGGGTCTCACTGTGTAGCCCGGGCTGGCGTTGGAGGCCAACTCAAAGATCCTCCCACCTCTGCATCTGAGTTTAAAGGTGTACCCCACAATGCCTGGCAATAAATAAAAATTTTTAAAGTAGTAATATATGGGGGAGGGAGGGGAGTCCCACAAGGCAGCCCATGTTGGCCTTGAACTTTCAATTCGGTCCTCCTGCCCCAGCTTCCTTGGTGTTCGAATACACCACCCCACAAGACCTAAAGAAAACTTTACAGGAAGTGAAACCTGTCCTCCCGTTCTCCACTCCACAAAGAGGAAATTTTCCTAACTTTTCAAAATTCTTTCAGTTCCAGATCCAGAACCCACAGCCTAGAGCGGAGCATGGTGGGAGAGCCTGTAATCCCAGCAACGGGAAAGCTGAGGCAATAAGACTGTGCATACTGAGCCCAGTGCGAGCTACCCAGGGAGACCTCGTCTCCCAAATTAAACAATTTTATTATATTTGTGTGTGTGCATGCACACGCCTCGGAATTCCTTTAGAGGTCAGAGGATAAACTGTAGGAGGGACACGCCTTTAATCCCAGCACGTGGGAGGCAGAGCCAGGCGGATCTCTGTGAGTTCGAGGCCAGCCTGGGCTACCAAGTGAGCTCCAGGAAAAGTGAAAAACTACACAGAGAAACCCTGTCTGGAAAAAACAAAAATACAAACAAACAAACAAAAAAAAAAACTGTAGGAGGGAGCCGGTTCTCTCCTCCCACCATGTGGGTCCTTCAGGATGAACCCAGGTCATGAGGCATGGTGGCCAGTGCTTTTGAATATTAAGTTCTATAATTAAAAGAAAGAAAACTGAGTGTTAACCCAATTTTTTTTTTTTAACGACACGGTTTCATGTAGCCCAGGCTGGCCTAGAAACTGCAGATGTAACTGAGGATGACCTTGAATTTATAATTCTGCTGTAGCTCTTAGCACGATTATTACAGGTGTGTGCTACCACACTTGGCGTTAAGGATTGAACCCAGGGCCTCACGCATATTAGGTGAGTACTCTACCCACTCTTGTCCCTAACCCAACTGTTCCTGGACTACTGCTCACTCAAGGTTCCTACAGCCTGGCTCCTTCTGACCTTTTGACCAAGCTGTGTGTCTCTAAAGGATGAGACACATTCTTCCAGGATGCACCACTGAGTCCACTTCCTGCGGGCCACTGCCTCTGGCCCCCTTGTATGACCCCTCTCACTTGCTGCGTCCTGTCATGTTGGACCTTTGGTTCGTAGCACGAATGTACAATTCTGGGCGAAGTGCAGGTTCCCTGAGCTCCAGCCCTTCATAGACTGTGGGGACCACAGACCTCTGTAATTCTGCTGGGACTCAACTAGAGTCCCCATCAGTACCCAGCACCCCCAGTTCTGTTTGTTTGATTTCAGAAAGGGTCTCCTGTAGCCCAGGACAGCTTCTTACTCTAGACAGAATTTCTGTTCCTTCTGCTTTCACCCCCAGGTGCTGAGACAACAGGCCCATGCGACAGATGGAACCCAGGGCCATGTGTGATGTGTAAATACTGTACTAACTGAGCTATATCCCCAACAGCCCAAATTCCCTATTCTTTAAAAGCACTGACTCTCCTTTTCTTGCTAAGTGTACCGAACCCCTCTTCATCCCCACTCCTCTCCTCTTGCCTATTACGTTTATTACTTTATTTTAATGTGTGTGTACTTTATTTTAATATGTATACACTCATCTAACCCATGTGCATGGGTGCCCAAAGAGGCCAGAAGAAGATCCCCCGGAGCTGGAGTTATAGGCAATCCCGAGCGAAGTGGGTACTGGGAACCAAACCCAGGTCCTCTGGAAGAGCAGGAAGTGCTCTTAAGCACAGCACACTCTCTCCAACCTCTGCCTATCAGTCTTTAAATAAAATCTATTTCAGGATCATGCAGTGACCCAAAAAGGAAAAAAAAAAAAGTAAAGTACCAATCCCACATGATTTTTCTTGGAGATGCAAACTTGAACAATGAATCTGGAACTTTGAATCCAGATCTCCAGAGGCCGGGAAGTCTGCTCTGCTGCCTAAATTTGCTTAAGACTAAAGCATTCTGGGAAAGGAATCAGCTGGGTTCCAGGGCTCAGAGAAAAGTGCCTGAGAAAACTTTCTCTGGCCAATGTAACACTTTAAACCATGACCTACTTCCCTGAATACTGAAGCATTCTTTACATTCCTCCATGTCTTGAGGGACATGAAATCTGTCACTGTTACAGTCTAGATACTACTGTTGGGTCTCAGTCACCACAAAATCTCTACCTAGAGCAACAACTAAAAAAATAACATATATAAGTGTTCAAAACACCTCAGTTAGTACTAAAAGAATTACTAGCTTTCATGTGGATCAAAGCGAACAAGTTTAGCTTATTGTAACAAACCAAAAGATTTAGATTACCAAATTTCTTATGAGTAAATTTTAGCCCTTGAGGAGGTTTTTCAATAAAGGGTGTGTGTGTGTGTGTGTGTGTGTGTGTGTGTGTGTGTGTGTGTGTGTGTGTGTAAATCGATCAACCTGGGTTTTATTCCCATTACAGTCTAGTATTTTTTGCCTTAATTTTCTACACCAGCTTGTACCAAGACTGGGAGAAATTGTAATAATAAGAAAGAATTTAACAAAAATTTCGAACATTCCCTGCTGCTTGAGTGACTTCTTTTCTACAAAACACAGAAGAGAGATTACAAATCTCCATTTGAATATCCCCAGTTACAACACAGTGAAGTTCAGCTCTAAATACTGACTTTCTTTTTCTTTTTTTTTTTTTTTTGGTTTTTCGAGACAGGGTTTTCCTGTGTAGCTTTGCGCTTTTCCTGGAACTCGCTTTGGAGACCAGGCTGGCCTCGAACTCACAGAGATCCGCCTGCCTCTGCCTCCCGAGTGCTGGGATTAAAGGCATGCGCCACCACCGCCCGGCAATACTGGCTTTCTTGTACGTGTTATTTCTGAAGCAATTAAAAAATTCATCGTGCGCCGGGCGGTGGTGGCGCACGCCTTTAATCCCAGCACTCGGGAGGCAGAGCCAGGCGGATCGCTGTGAGTTCGAGGCCAGCCTGGGCTACCAAGTGAGCTCCAGAAAGGCACAAAACTACGCAGAGAAACCCTGTCTCGAAAAAACCAAAAAAAAAAAAAAAAAAAATTCATCGTGCGCCGGGCGGTGGTGGCGCACACCTTTAATCCCAGCACTCGGGAGGCAGAGCCAGGCGGATCTCTGTGAGTTCGAGGCCAGCCTGGGCTACCAAGTGAGTTCCAGGAAAGGCGCAAAGCTACACAGAGAAACCCTGTCTCGAAAAACCAAAAAAAAAAATTCATCGTAAGAGATGGCTCAGTAGTTAAGAACAGGACTTCTCTTCCATAGTACTTGGGGATTCAAGTCCCAGCGCCCACATGGTGGCTCACAACTGTCTGTAACTACAGCTCCAGGGGACCCAACATCCTTACACAGGCAAAACACAAGCACATACAAATAAAAAAATAATAATAAATATTTTTTTTAAAATTCATCATAGAAAGTGGATGATTATAATCCGACATGATGCAGCTCACCGGCACTTCCCATCTCTTGGTAGACAGAGGCAGGAGTTCAAGGCCTGCCTGGGCTATAAAGTGAGACTTTGCTTCAAAAATGGAAACAAACAAGAAGTGGCCAGTTCTTAGTGATCTAGAGACCACCTTCTCCCATGTCCCCTGTCATTACAGGGCAGTGTCTAACCGGTTATAAATTCAGGGCAAGGATAGCAGCACTGAACTTTCTGTGGAACTTAGTGCTCACACCCCCACCCCACCCCACCTCCACGCCCTGTGGACAGTCATTCCAAACAACCGAAGTTTCTAAACAGGCAAGCTTCAAACAAGTCTGTTAGGACTGAGTATACATGATCACTAAGAACCAAACACATGACACCCAGCAATCATTACAGTGAAGGATAATGGTACAAACCTGTAAGCCCTGTCCGCAATCAGGAAGCTGAGGCAGGAGGATTGAGAGTCTATCTAAAAAATTAATTAAGGCAGAATAGTGGCACAGGCCTTTAATCTCAGCACTTGGGAGGCAGATTTCTGTGAGTTCAAGGTCAGCCTGGTCTACATAGTGAGTTTCGGGACAGCCAGGGCTATATAGTTGAGGCCCTGTCTCAAAAATAATAGCAACAACAATAATAAAAATGAATAAATTGTAAAAATAAAAAGTTAAGAACTACAAAACAAACAACACTCCTGCTTGTTTATTGCATGACAACATGTACTTATGAAGAAAACTACCAAGACACAATGAAGCATCTGAACTTGTTTGTGTGCATGCGTGTGTGCGTGTGCGTGTGCGTGTGTGTGTGTGTGTGTGTGTGTGTGTGTGTGTGTGTGTGTGTGTTTGAGACAGGTTTGCTGTGTAACAGTCCTAGCTGCCTTGGAACTCACTCTGTAGACCAGGCTGGCCTCGAACTCAGTGATCTGCCTGCCTCTGCCTTCCCAGTGTTGGGATTAAAGGTGTATGCCACCACGCCCAGCTCTATTGCTCTCTTTTTTTTAGCCAGGCTCCAAAGCTACGCAGAGAAACACTGTCTTGAAAAAAATAAATTTTATTACATGCATTATCATGTGTGTGTGTGTGTGTGTGTGTGTGTGTGTGTGTACACATCCATGGCATGGTTGGCATGGTGCACATGTGGAGGTCAAAGTACAAAGGAAGGAATCAGTTCTCTCCTTCTGCCACGAGGGTTTGGGAGATCAAACTCAGGCCAGGCTTGGCAGCAAGTGCCTTAAAACATCAAGCAATCTTTCTGCCCCCAACTTTTATTTATTATTGTTATTATTTGTTTGTTGAGACAGGGGTCTCTCTGTGGAGCCCCACCTAGTCTGGAACTGGCTTTGTAGACCAGGCTAGCTTCAAATTCACAGAGACCTCAGTTTCTACTGGGATTAAAGGCATGTGCTACTATGCCCGAACCTAATTTTTCAAGTCAGAGTCTTTCATGAAACCTGGAACTCACCCTCACAAGCTTGGCTGGACAGGGTAGGCAGCAAGCCCTAGGGACAGGTGTGTGTCATAATGTGTGGCTCAAAACACACTTTAAATAAGGATTACCAATATCAAGGAGTGTCCGGCCAGTATGAAGTCACACACCTCTAATCCTAATTCTTGAAAGGCTTAATCAAGAGGACTGTCATGTGTTAAGGCCAACCTGGGCTACATAGTAAGTTTCAAGACAGCTTGGATGGACTACAGAATGAAACTATGCTTAAAATAAGAATGACAAGCCGGGCGGTGGTGGTGCACACCTTTAGTCCCAGCACTCAGGAGGCAGAGGTAGGTGGATCTCTGTGAGTTCAAGGCCAGCCTGGGCTACAGAGCAAGATCCAGGACAGGCTCCAAAACTACACAGAGAAACCCTGTCTGGAAAAAAAAAAAATGACAAGCTGCAAGATAGCTTCGAGGGCAAAGCACTTTCCAATCAATCAAGGCTGAGTTAGGTCCTGTAACCCTCCAACACTCCCTGTGAGATGGGAGGCGCAGAAGGAGAGGAGCATCGCCTGGAGGTTCCATGACCAGCTGGCCTGGAGTGCACAGCATAACAGAAACAAAACAGACTTTCTCAAACAAGGTGGAAAGAGAGAACCAACTCCTGGAGGTTGTCCTCTGGTCATACACAAGCCATAGCACCCACAAACTGCCCCCTCCCCCACTCCGCCCCAACAACAGCAATAATAATAATAAACAGGACATTTTAAAAAGAGCGGTGAATTAACTGACAGCGGTCGCAACAAGAACCCAGAGCCTGCACCGATCCACTCAATGAGACAAACCACACTCTCAAACACACAGACTAAGAGAGCAAACCAACCGCCCCGTCCTCGGCACAAACCAAAAAGCCGACACTGCACATGGGAGTTACCCAGAAGAGACACCCTCTTTGAAAGCAAAGATGAGCTGTCCCGAAGATACCTCCTCTTCTACCTGCACACAGAGAGGGTGCAGTCGGCCCTCCGGGACGACCTCCATTTCCTGATGGAGAAGATTCGATAAGGTAAGTGGTGTTCTGGCGGCCGGCCAACTTGCTGCCTTCAGTTTTATGTTTTATTTCCGTACATATTTCCTCCCCTCTATATTGCGGGCCACCACTCAGGTTCCACGCCATTTTCCCCTCCTATTGATGACCTTCGTGCCCCACCACGCCCGGTCTGTGCTCTCATGAAAACCACCATTGGAGATGTGTAGCTGAGTGCAGCTTCATCTTGTGATGCATCGGCCATTACCTAGTTTGCTGAAGCCTCCAACTGCTTATTTGTATGTTCGTAATAGGCACTGGCTACAGAGCCTCAGCTGGCCTCCAACTCAAATCCTCCTGCCTCAGCCTCTTGAGGGTACACCCTCCTGTAAATCCTTCTTTTGAGCCCCAAATTATGACTGTCAAGTGATGATGCCCTAGCTTCATTTCTGTTGGTGTCATAAAATGCCATGATGTAAAGGGATTGAGCAGAGAACGGATCGTTCGATCTCAGTCCTAGGTTACAGCCCATCCACTGATCTAGATAATCTCTCCTTGACACCCTTTCCAGGTGATTTTAGGTTGTATCAAGTTAACAAGTAGGGCTGGAAGAGATGGCTCAGAGGTCAAGAAAGAGCACTGGGGGTTCTCCAAGAGGTCCTGAGTTCAATTCCCAGCAACCACACGGCGGCTCGCAACCATCTATAATGAGATGTGGTGCCCCCTTCTGGCCTGCAGGTGTATGTGCAGGTAGAACACTGTGTACATAATAAATTATGTAAATCTACATGCGGACCAAGATGCTTGGGAGGCTGGGCCAGAAGCGTCACTTGAACACGGGGGAGTTCCAGAGCCAGGCTGGAAAACACAGGGAACATTCTGTTTTATTTTGAGACAAAGGTTCACCTAACTCGGTTTGTAACCTCAGTTCCTTGTTTCTCTCCTTTGCCAGCCTTGTCCAGTGCTGGGATTACAGGCAAGTGCCAGAACAGGGATTGTGATTTCTTTTTTGGGGGGTGGTGGTGGTGGTGCTTTTTGTTGTTTTAGCTTTTAGGCACTAATGGCGAAGGGTATATATATGATGTGTTTGTGTTAAGTCTGGGCACACACGTACCATGGCGTATGTATGGAGGTCAGAGAACAAAGCTTAGCTCTCTATTCTCTCCTTCTGTCGTGGGTTCAAGTCATTCAGCTTGTGTGGCAAGTGCCTTTACCTGCTGGACCACTTGCTGGTCCCCTCAGTGGTTCCTGCCTGCTCTGTGCCAATCCTGTGTCCTGCGCTCAGATTTCAGTGACCTCTGAGCTAACAGCATCCTTAGAAAATGTTCCCTGGTAGTCTCCCTCGGCAGCCCCACTTCACGCTGTCTCCTAGATGGTTCTTCCGTTTTGTCATCCACCCGGGGGATCTTCTGCGCCTGCACTTTGCTCAGTATCAGACGCTTTCTGTTCAATTGAAAGCTCTCCACTGTCCGGAAAGTTCTTAGGTCACCAGCTGACACGTGACTTATCCCTTTTCTGTTAACCCCTTATAAACACCCATCTCCTTAACATGCCTTCTGGTCTCCTCATTAATGGCCTTTGATGTGTCTAGAAAACTTTTCTGCACGGACATGGACCAATGGATGGCAGTTCTATCCTCTTTCACATTTAACCTAAACCTGTCCCTAATACTGCATCTCAGGAGGTCTTTCAGCCCCACCCTGATGCTTTAAAGGCAATGCTGTGTGCTTCCTCTTCACTCAATCACAGCATCTAAACGGGTGCCTTTTGAACACTACGTGCTTCAGAACTATCTGCTAGGCTGGGCAGTGGTGGCGCACACCTCTGATCCCAGCACTCAGGAGGAAGAGGCAGGCGGATCTCTGTTTTCAATACTGGAGTGGAGATCCAACCCAGGGCCTGGTACACAGCTAGGAAGACACTGTTGCTAGGCTTTATCCCCAAGCTCAGAAAATATGGACATGATTTCCTTTTCCCTTAGAAACAGGGTCTCTCTGTGTAGCCCAGAGTAGCCTCAATCTGTGTCCTTCGGCATCAGCCTCCCAAAGCACTAAGCCTACAGGTGTGTGCAATCATGTCTGGATCATAGTTGGCTAGCTTTGATGTATAATGTTATCACATGCTAAGAAGACAAATGAAGTTTAGAAAATAATGCCCACTTTCTGATTTTTTTTATACTCAAGTAGGCATGAACTCACCACTCATCTCAGCCTTGAGATGCAAGGAAAATACGTGAGATACAAAAAAAAATTTTTTTCAGTTTTTTTATCACAGCGTTTCTCTGTGTACCAGCCCAGGCTTTCCTAGAACTTGCTCTGTAGACCAAGCTGGCCTCAAACTCACAAGGATCTGCCTGCCTCTGCCTCTGGAGTACTGGGATTAAAGGTGTGCTCCACCCTAGAAAAAATGTTTTAAACCATACTATTGGTGTTATAACTGACCAGATGTTTTTAATTTAGTGTACACATACAGGGAAGTTGTCTCAATTTTTTTTTTAATTGAAACAGACATACCCACAGGTAGAAAAAGACTCAACAAGAGAGACTGTATGTCCCGTGGCCCTAGAGTAATAGCAAATATGTATGGACAATAAAATCAGTTTCTCCTCTTAGGCTAGAATTCAGCTTTTCTGGTGGATTAAGATCTAAATGGGATGGGAGCTGTAACTCAAGGGAAGAGCCCACAAGAGGCCCTGGGCTCAATGGACTCAATCTGCAGCAGCACATACCTATAATTCCAGGTCTTGGGAGGCTGAGGCACGTTCAAGGCCAGCCAGGGCTACACAGCAAAGCTCTGTCTCAAAACAAACTAGAATAAGTAAGCAAATAACCCCCTGGGTCCTTGCGCGTGGTAGGCAAGTTTCCTCTACTCCCAACCTCCCGACAGACAAGTTTGTATGCACCAGCACCTGACAAGGCTTGTGTGCACCAGCCTCCACCCGACACGGCTCAGGCAGACGAGCCTCCGCCCACAGCACACTCCGTAGCAGGATAATTTCCTTTATTTTCTTCTCTAGATACGTGAGAAGGAATAAATCTGACACCTTTCTCTCCACCCACACAAGCTCCAACCTTAATGAATTGGAGTTGTCACCTAAGCCTTGAACACCAGGGAGAGGAGAGGCTCCTGGGCCAGCTCCTCTCGGCTGTATATTTCCATGGCCCCCTGCATACCATAAGGCCACCGTTCCCACACTGAGCAATCAGAGTGCAAGATGGCCTTTCATGAATCCAGGTCCTGGTACTGGGATGCTAGGCTATGGTGAGACTCAATCTCAAATACACACATACACACCCACACCCACACACCCACACCCACACACCCACACTCACACACATATCTCTCTCTCTCTCTCTCTCTCTCTCTCTCTCTCTCTCTCTCTCTCTCTCTCACACACACATACACACACACACACACACTTTCACACACGCACACACACATACTCTTACACTCACATCCCCACACACACATACTCACACTCAAGTGCACACAACCACACTCACGAATACACACACATTCTCTCACACACATCTCCACACACTCACTCTTACACTCACACACATACATCCCCACCCACACACATACTCACACTCTCAAGTGCACCCAACCATGCACTCACAAGTACATGTACACACACACACACACACATACACACGAGCACACATACGAGCACTCTCACACACACACACCCCAGGATGGTAACGCACACCTACCAACCCTGCACTGGGAGGTAGAGAAAGTAGACTCAGGAGTCCACAGGCAGACCAGGATGCACAGTGATTTCAAGGGTGACAATCTGGCCTTTGAGATAAGTTCCTATCTCTAAAATAAAAGAAAAATAAAAGCACTAATGAATACAAAGCAAGAGCAATCAGGAGTCCAGATCCTTACCTCCTCTAGCAGGTTCTCAGCAGCAGGAAAAAGGCAGGATCCAAACAGTGAGTCAAATAATTGCAATCCCATGTTTTTCAAATAAGGCCAGGGGCGGGAAGGGCAGCTCAGCACTTAATAGCTGCTCTTCCACAGGACCCGGGTTCAGTTCCCAACACCCCCATGGTGGCTCACAACCATCTGTAACGCCAGCTCTACAGGATCTAATGCCCTCTTCTGGCCTCCATGGGCACCAGGTACTCATGTGGTCCACATACCATACTTTCGGCAAACGTACTTATGAAATAAAAATGAATCCCTTTTTTGCAGTTTTTTTTCTTTTTTAAGAAAAATAATTCCCCCTCCCCCCCAGTTTTTTGACACAAGGTTTCTATGTACCATCCCAGGCTGTCCTGGATCTCCCTCTAGATAGACCAGGCTGGCCTTGAATTCACAGAGATCCGCCTGCCTCTGCCTCCTGAGTGCTGGGATTAAGGAGGTGCACCACTACCACCCAGCAGGTTTCTTTTTTTAAAACTAATGTTATAGTATTTCTGCCAGCAAGATTAGTCAATGGATAAAGAAAGGCACCTGCTACTAAACCTGATGACCTGAGTTCACACTCTGTGACGTGGGAGAAATTGAGAACTGACCCAGGCTTCCACACTCTCATCATTGTCCTGTATGCACATGGGCACACACAGACACTCAATACATTATCCCTCTCCTAGCTCTGTCTACCTTTCTACTGGTTTTTTTTTTTTTTTTTTTTTTTTGGTTTTTGGAGGCAGGGTTTCTCTGTGTAGCTTTGTGCCTTTCCTGGAACTCAATTTATAGACCAGGCTGGCCTCGAACTCACAGAGATCCGCCTGCCTCTGCCTCCCGAGTGCTGGGATTAAAGGCGTGTGCCACCACCGCCCGGCTCTAGTGTCGGATTTTTTAATGTTTAGGCTAAGAATTAAGTTCAAGGATTTCAAGAGATGGAGGTATTAACTATTTTCCCAAAATGCTGAATGCCATTATATTCCAGTCCCACACTTCACAAAGGACGGCCCACATAGAACCACACAGGTCAGTGAGGAGCATTATCTCCTGTGATCCTTTTCTTACACAGGTGTTCTGTTCCTTAAACCCTGGATATATTTTAAAACTTACAGAAGACAATGAAAACAGGCGGCTTCATAGTGTTGAAAACAAAACACCTTTGTGTATGTGTGGTGTGGGGGTGGAGATGAAACCCGGGGCTTCCTACCTGCTAAGAACAGGCAATAATCCTCAGCTACCATCCCAGGCCTCCACACAATCATACTCTTTCTTTGGTGTCGATTGTCCTATAATTCACAGAAGCCAGGGGTTTTGACAGAGCTCCTCCCCGGGGCCCAAATGACCCGGACAAAGTGGAGTGAATCTTGTTAAGATGTTCCAGGCCACCAAATTGTTTATCTGACCTTCAAGATATCCAAAGATAAAGAGGTAGATAATGGCCAAACCCAGCTATGTGTGATGGATGGTACATGCCTGTCGTCATCTCAACACTAAGAGGCTGAGGTAGGAGGGTTGCCTGTTTTGCGCCTGGGTTACATTGAGAAACCCTGCCTTTAAAAAAAAAAAAATCCAAACCCAACAGGACGGTTTGGCCTGTATAATTGAGTCGCTTCTGCACCCATCTTTACAAGATAAGTGATCTTTGGTTCCGCCTCTGGTCTCCTCTGCCCTCAACCCCACTCATCTGGACAACCATTCCGTTTTATAAGAGGCTTCTGATTCTAGAAGCACAGACAGGGGCCCACTAAAGCCAAACTCGATCCTGCAAGCCTATAACCCCAGCTACGAGGAGCTCAGGCAAGAGCCACTTCAGCCCCGGGACAGGAAAGCAGCCTAGGCAAGAGTGAGAACCTTGTCCACACATGCACAGACAGGCTGATCAAGATCTTCAATATATTACACATTTGTATATTTAAAAAGTGTGTGTGCTCATGCCCAGTCGAGGCCTTGGACAGGCCAGAAAAGGGCAGCAGGTGGCCAGCCCGGTGACTTTCTGCCTCACTCCCTTGAGACAGGGTCTCTCTAAGTCTGGAGCTCTCAGCAGTCAGCCAGACTAACGGGGCAGCAGCGACCTGGCATGGGGATTACAGGCACAGGCAACACCCAGCTTTTAATGTGGGTGCTGGGGACCCAAACACAGGTCCTTACATTCAGGCAACAAGTACACTTATAGCCCAGGCTGACCTCAAACTATGTAGCCATAGAATTCCATCTCCGGGTAATCCTCAGTGACTTGAAGCCTCACATCTCTGTCTCCAATGTTCAGTCTGTTTCTGTTTGTTTTTTAAAACTTTGTGGCAGTTTTCCTCTGTATCCCAGGTTAACCTGGAACTCACTATACAGCCCAGGCTGGTCTTGAACTTGCTATCCTCCTGCCTCAGCCTGACAAAGGGGGACTAGCTTGCTGGGTTTGATCTATGATAAACAGCACACCTCTTGGGATGGGGGAAATCGGCTGGAATATAGGTCACACACACACACACACACACACACACACACACACACACACACACCACACCACACCACACCACACAAGACCACACCACAAAAATTCCATGTCACCAATAAAGATAGTTCTTTCAGTTTCTTTAAATTTTGGACCATTCAGGGTAGAACAGATGACCTGGGCATTAAAAGTCAATTTTATTTATTTTTTTCTTCCACTTCCATTTCTCAGGAAGCCACAGTAGCTCAGGTCAGTCAATTACGGGGTGGACTGGAGCCTCCAGTGTCTGTTTTAATACAGTCACATCCTTTAAAAGGCCAGTCAAGGGGCTGGAGCGATGGCTCAGCACCTAAGAGCACTTGTTGCCCTTGCAGAGGACCTGGGTTCAGTTCCCAACACCCACATGGTGGCTCACAGCCATTTGTAATTCCAGTGCCCTGGATGCCTGATGACCTTTGGGGACACCAGGCATGTATGTGGTGCGTGTAGACATATATATATGCAAATTATATGTGTGCATATATATGCAAAACACTTGCCCATATATACATTAGAATTAAGTTAATAAAAAAATAAAATAATGAATTCTTCAACTCTGCACATTATTTATGTTTTGGTGGCTCATAACTCCTGCAGTCAGACGGAATCATAGCCTGGAAGACTTGACAAGGGTCTCCACCTCCACCTTCTGGGGACAATAGCCTCACACAGCTTGCAATGGCCCTGTTCCATTTCCAGCTTTGAAATCACTGATCAGTAGAAAAGACAGAAAGGTCTTTTCAGGGCTAATTCAGGGCTGCCAAGAAGGCCCCACATGTAAGGTGCTTGCGGCCAAGCCTGATGACCTGAGCTCAATTCTTGGAACCCACACGGTGAGAGAAGACTATCAATTCCTGCTGGTTGTCCTCTGACCTCCATATGCCTGCACACTACATACATAAACACACACACACACACACACACACACACACACACACACACGTAATTATTTATTTAAACAAAGGTTAATTCAGAGACATTCTGATCGCCAAACCTGGCCTTCAATTTGCCTCCAGAAATCAAGCTCTACCAGAGCAATGAAGTCCACCAGTCATTGGACGTCAGCAACTGAATGAATATAAACTTGCAGAGACAACTGAGGAAATAAGAAGCCAATCTTACTGTCCCCAGGAGTGGCCAAAAGTCAAGCCAGGCAAACAACTGACCAAGCCATTTCCTCTTGGAATTTGCATATGAAGACTGACTACAGAACTCTCTGCATTTTACTGAAGTGCATCATAGATAAAAATCAAGATAAATATGGGACATTTAAATGTTAAACTTGAGTAATCAAAAGTTTAACTCTCTTGGGCTGAGGCTATGTGCTTGCCGGGCATGGGCAAGGCCCAGAGTTCAACCCCAAAACAAGAGAAGGAGGAAGAAGAGGAAGAGGAGAAGGAAGATGATGATGTTTAACTCCCAGACACTAGAGATAGTTCAGTGGATAAGAGTACTTACTGGCAGAGGACCAGAGGGATCCCAGCACCCACACCAGGGAGCACACTGCTCTAACTCCAATGGATATGAAGCCCACTTCTGGCCTGCATGGGTACCTAAGCATGCTTGCACGCGCCCACACACACACACTAAATATATAATTATTTCTTTAAGAACAAAGGTACAGGGTGGTACACCACACACACTAAATATATAATTATTTCTTTAAGAACAAAGGTACAGGGTGGTAGTGGCACACACCTTTAATTCCAGCACTCAGTAGGCTGAGGCAGGCAGATCTGAGTTCAAGCCCAGCCTAGTCTACAAAGCCAGTTCCAGGACAGCTAAGGCTACACAGAGAAACCCTGTCTCAAAACAAAACAAAACAAAACAAAACAAAACAAAACAAAGTTTAACTCTCTATTTGACCCCATGACAGCGTTCAACTAGGGAGTTGCCTTTGAGGACACTTAGGGAGTAACTGCAATAAAAGGTCACCAGAAAAATGGATGGGGACTGTAGCTCAGTGTTAATGTACATGTCGAGCATCCTGCTCAAAGCTCTGGGTTCACTTTCTAGCATCCAATAAATAAGTAAATAAAACTGTACACAGGTACCATAATGAAACCCATTTCTTTATATGTTGACCTAAAATTTTAAAAAATATATTAACAGAAAAAAAATAAACAGAATAGAATGGTGGCTCCTACCTGTAATTTCTTTCAGTCACAGGAGGCTGAGGCAGGAAGATCAAGTTCAAGGGCAGCCTGGGCTGCATAGTAAGTTCTAGGATAGCCTGGGCTACAGAATGACTCCTTGTCTAAAAAAACAAAACAAAAACCACAAATCAACTGATTTACTAAACAAATACGTAGCATGTATAATATAAATATTTGACATTACCTACAGAAAAAAAATCTGATAATCATCTTTAATGATTATATTATGTAAAAAGGAAAAAAAGATCATTCTGTCCAAAGAGGGGAAAACTGTATACTATATAGCAAACCTCCCCCAAATGTCTATACATCCATCAAGATGTATTCATGATGTAACCCATAAGTAACTTGGTGTATGTTTCATCTGAGCCAAAAAAAAAAAAAAACCAAAAAAAAAACAAAAAAACAAGGATTTCATTTAGCCCAGACTGGCTTCAAAGTCAAAGCAGTCCTCCTGCCTCAATCTTCTGAGTGCTGGGACGCAAATGTGAGCCTCCCCCATCCAGCCAAGCCACTCTACTTCTGAAGAACAAACAAGTCTTCAAATCTGAGTTTCTCCCTAAATCTTTTGCTCCATCTATTAATTACCAAATAGACCGGGCTCAGTCACTTTCTGATCCCAATGAGGTTAGAGGTGAAGCCGGAGAAGCAGGCAGCTGACATTCACCAATGAAAACCCAAGGGCCAATACCATCACTTCCTTCTCTCCATCAACTCCTGCCAAGTCCCTACACTCCATGCCAGGCACCATCCCTCACACAGGGGACAGTTTGTCGGTAAAACCAGATAAGCCCATGTCTTACGGAGCATGCAGAGCCGTCAAACGTAATAGTTACAAAGCCCTTAAACCCACAAATGTAAACTCTGCTGGGAAGGGACCAAGGAGTAACGGGGCCAAGAGTGGCAGATGGAACCTCTTCGCCTTGGAGGTCAGGGACTGGAGCTTAAGATAGAAAGCAAGGGTAGAATTTGGGGTTGCTGAATCCTTCTTAATTCTGAGATCCTATTAAAAAAAATCTTAGGTCTTCAAAACCTGAGTAATCTGTGGGTTGAAATGAAAGAACACATATATTCCAACAGGCACATGCAAGTGTATTGATCCATCTCCAAATTGATAACTGGGAAACTGGCCAACAATTTAATGATGCTGTGGATGTTGTCCCTTTAGTCATCTTTTAGAAGAGACTGCTTGGATGCTTCAAGATGGTGGTTGACTGGGATGGAGAAGTGGGATGCAGGTTACGGGAGGGTATGGAAGGTGGAAAAGAAAGGAATATTTTTTAAGTAAGCAAACGCAACTTATTGGGAAGGTCCACATTTCAGTGTAAACAGATAAGACTTGAAGTCATATAAAAACCGAGGTAAAGAATGTCTCCTGATTGCAAATTTTCTGCAGTGATACCTTAAAATGACTCTAATGACATGTCAACTGTGTTGACAGCAGTTGTCATCAAAACATGGCGTGGGGCAGAGGCGGTTCAGCAGGTAGAGGTTCAGCTGGCCGTGCAAAGCCGGTTACGTGAGTTCAAGCCCCGTCACCCACATAAAGGCGAAAGGAGAGGACCAACTCTAGAGAACTGTTATCTGACCTTCACTCAGGCACACCATGGCGCGTTTACCCCTCCGCTACACACACACAGATCACACACACGTGCATTTTTTCTCTGCTAAGTCATTCTTCCTTTAAAAAGATCGTTAACACAAGCATTAAAATGTAGCTGAGGCATCCAAAGGATGGAGACTATGGCAGAAGGTGAGGTACTACTTAGAAAACCTATGCATCGGAGGTAGCGAGGATTTCACAAGTAGTGAGGAGTTAGAACTGGAGGTAGAGCGGCCATTCACCCTATACTATACTAGGACAACTAAAGAGGTCAAGGCGACCAGGTCTGACTTGTATAAGATTTACCTGGATCTCAATGTTTTGTTCTACACAGAAGGATGTGTTTACACTTCCTGGGACCTTCCGAAAGATCCTCACTACTCTATCCCCAAATTCAGCAATTGGTTGATTTTTCTTTAAGTTTGTTTGGCTGGTCACGCGTTTCTGTAAGGAGATCATAAATCCACCTGAGTGAAGCCTTGCTCAAAAACACATGCTGGAAAACAGCTAAAATGCAATGTCGTCGGCCGGGCGTGGCTGCGAAGTCATTTGAGAGGCTGAGGCAGGAGGATTGCCACTAGTAGTTGGGCTAGGGTGTGAGTCCCAAGCCAGCATAGGAGTGAGACCCTGTCTCAAAACAAATAAGCAAATTAATGAAGGGCCGCGAACAACAACAAAAGAGAAAGAACCGAATCAAATACAATAATGAGAACAGGACACAAAGGTAGCGGCTGTGGTGTACCGGATGAAATATTCCGGCCTTGACCAAGCGAGCCTGTAAGATGCAGTATTTCTAGAGCCTTTCAGTAGACTTGACAGACAAGAGTGCAAGGAACGCTCGCTTAAGCCTTTGCCTACATCGGTGGAGAACTTCTAACTCCAATGTTTGTTTATCCAACTGAGTCCACGGGCAGCAAACTGTGAGAAAGGGAGACAGGAGGCCAGGAGTTTTGCCTATCCCTCTCCACTGGTGCTTCTGCTCGGGTTTCTCTCTGGAAGAGAGCTAGCTGCACGCCAGGCTCTCTGCACCAGCTAGGCGGTGTCCCAGGCGCTGCTGCAGGACTCTGGGTACCAAACCGGGTGGCCCGGGTGGAAGCCGGTGTCAAGGCCAATACTGGGTGGGGAACTAGGAACCAGGTTTGCCCTATGCCAAAGCACGTTCCGATTTTCTCTCTCTCTCTGGGACCTGGGATCTGGGGGTGTGTGTGAGGCGGCATCAAATACCTGGCGGGGGTCAGTTCTTATGGATGCCCCACCACCGGCCATCCCCTAGGCTGCCAGCCCACCGGAAGAGAGGAGGAAAGGCTGGAGAGCGGCGCGCAGGGCCAGATTTGATGGCTGCGGAAGGGCTAGGTCGCCGCCCTTAGGGACCCACGACAAAGATGCCAGCCCCGCCCCGGTGCGAAAGACCCCGAGAGCCTGCAAAGGGCTGCGCTCGAGTTTGCAGACCGGCTGCACCGGCGGGAAGTTGTGGCAGGCGGAACCCGCCAGGACGCCCCATCTCTCCATCCCGCCCCACCCGGGCAGGTGGCCGCAGCATACCTTGGTGGCGGGGTCCGCGTCGGCAGGTTCCCCAGCCGCTCCCGGCGCTTCCGCCGCGGGCCCGTGGCCACTGAGCTCCGGCTCGCTCGGCGTGTCGCTCCCCGCCGGCTGCTGCTCGGGGCTCCGCTGCTCGGTGGAACTGCCTGCGCCCATGGCTCAGTGGTTGTCCTACTCCCGCCGGCTAGCCGCCTTCCTGGGACCGCGGGGACGCCGAGGGGCTAGGGGACGTGCTCCCAAGACCACGAGGATGAGGGACGAGGAGCGCCGGCTCTCTGCGATCCTGCTGAGAACGCGCCCGGACTGAGAATGAAGGGGACGCGCTCGTGGCAAACTCCTTAAAAGAAAAAAAAAAAAAAAAAAAAAAAAGCCACCTCGTAGCCTCCTCCCCCCTCCTTGTTTTTCCCTCCCTTCATCACATGAGCACAGCCCAGACACGCCTTGCAGCATCTCCCCCTAGGCTGCTAGGACCGGAGGCTCCGCCACCAGGTCCCCAGCAGCCCACCCCACCCCCAGGGCTCCTCAGGTCGTTAAAGGGGACCAGAGCTTTGGGGTCTGTCCCAGGGCTGCAGAAGGTTCAGAGATAGCAAGAAAGAAGAGGGGTGGGGCGGGTGGGGGGAAGCAAAGGCTTTGTTTTTTAATTCAATGATTGATACCCCAAGGTTGGAGCTTCTGCAGCCCTGGGATTTGCATCTGGCCAGGCGCGAACCCAAATCCCCCATTTGCTTTTCTTGGGATTGTGTTTGACTTTAAGCATTTGTTCCAGCCCTCTCTCCTTTAGCAGGAGAAAGGAAGCACTCCTGGGCTGCTCCTGGGCTGCTCCTGAGCCTGGCCATATTAGGACGGCTCACGTGGCAGGAGCTGGGAAACCCAGAGGTTGATGCAGTCAGGCCACCGCTGAGGTGGGCCCCAGCGTCCCCATGATCCCAGCCAGTGATGTCAGCTGATGCCATCACCAGAACTCACCGGCCGCTTTCCTCAGGGAACGCGCGGGGAAATGAAGCTGTTACTGGAAATGTGCCTGTCCTTTGAGCGTCTGATGCTGAAGGTTACACATCCAGGCCACTCGTCTCTGCTGCCGCTGAAACACCACGTTGGCTTAGGTCTCTTCAGTCGCCATCAGTATCCTAGCAAAGAAGGGGCTTGTCTGTTTTCTCCCTCCACTTGATTAGATAATCATTCTATTAACATCGGAGCCAATAAGTCTTTCGTTTGAATTAAAATTTTGTTGGATTACTCCGCAGTAAGCATGAAAGGGCTAGGGAGGAAAATATAAAATAATCTCAGGTGAGCAGGAGCTGTGTTCTTGCTAGTAATCCTGATACCTGAGAAGCGGAGGCAAGAGGGTCAGCTTGAGCCTGAAGCCAGCCTGGGAAGGATAGTTTGTTCCAGTCCAGCCTGAGCCAGAGAGAGAGACTGTCGATGAATGAAATAAGGAACTAAGGACTTAAAAAAACACTAAGAGCATTGAGCCTAGATGCCGGATAAATATCTATCTCATCCCCAGGTTTAATACAGGCCTAGTTGAGTGTCAATGGAAACATTAACTTACTTATATGGCATCTGGGCCGTATCCATTGTCATGTGAGAACATACTGGGGAAAAAAAAGCCAGGCAGTGGTGGCACAGCCTTTGATCCCAGTACTCGGGAGGCAGAGGCAGGTGGATTTCTGTGAGTTCAAGGCCAGCCTGGTCTACAGAGTGAGTTCCAGGACAGGTTCCAAAGCTACAGAGAAACCCTGTCTCCAAAAACTAAAACAAGAACATACTCGGAACCACTCATTAGTTTAGTTTTTTGGAATAAAATTTGTTTTCTTGGGACACGAGAGATAGTTCAATGGCCAAGAGCACGGGCTGCTCTTCCAAAGGATCCAGGTTCAATTCCCAGCACCCACATAGCAGCTCACAACTGTCTGTAACTCCAATTCCAAGGGAGCCAACATCCTCACACAGACATACATGCAGGCAAACACCAATGCACATGAAACAAAAACAGGTAAATCATTAAAAAAAACTGTTTTCTCAATTATTTTATTTTTGTGGGTATACACAAAGGCCAGTTTCTCTGGAGTTTATTCACTTAGAAACAGATTTTCAAGCTTTTTGTTTTTAGTTATTTGGAAGCGTATCGCCTATCTCAATTTGTTTTATGTTGTGGTGTTTGGTTTGTTGAGACAGAACTCTCTAGCCCCAGTCTCTGGAGAGAAAGCTACTGTACACACTTCAGTGACCACACCCTGCCTCAACTTAAATTTTGACTGTTTGGAGAGCATTAGCATTTCCCCTCCCCCGCCCCTAGGCTGGTGCTAGGGAGTGGAATCAGAGGCCTTGGGCACGTGAGACAAGTAGGCAGCACCTGAGCTGTATGTATCTCTGGCCCAAACACGACCATCCTCACTTTGTTTCAGGTACTGTTCAATAAAACACTGCATGTATCATCACATACGATCCTTATAACAACCCGATGGCACACATCCCTTTGTCCTCATTTTACCAATAGACAAAGGGGAGGGGGTTAACCAAAGAAGTCAAATGTTGTGGACCCAAGGTCTCACAGTTGGTGGTGGTGGGGGGGAGTAAGGCATCTGATGGGCATGTGACTTCAAAGCCCACGCTCAAGCGCTGCACTATCCTCTGTCCTTCTGCAAGAAGCTTCTGTTATCAACCCCTTTCTCTTAAGGACGTTAGCGAAAAGAAACATTTTGGTCGCCGATGGTGGGAACTGGAAAAAGCTGCTGAAGCAGTTTGAGGACCTGGGTGTGGCTCCAGGGCTGAGCCCTGGGTCATGTGCCTTGGGTTCTATCCCAGCCCCAAAGTGGGGGAGGGGCCCATTTTGAGAACAATAAAGTCAGCACATTTGAAAATGAAGCAGGAGGCAGGTACTATTTGTACTGCCTGCTTTGATACGAATAGTATCAACGTCCCCCCCATTCTGTGAGATTACATTATTCAAGTTCTTGGGAAATTCTCGACAAAGCGTTTCACATCCACTAGCCTTGAAGTGTTCAGAAAAGATTGCAAGGCCCAAGATTTCCAGCCAGGGGTATGTAGCCCAGGGCTGAGGAATACGTTGTCTGTGCCTGCTTATAGCACAAGGCTGGCTTTATGCTTATTATCCAGGCTATAAAACTGGATATTTTTGAAAAGTCAAGCTGAGGGGATGGGGAGATGGCTCAGTCAGATGGTACAAACATGAGCGGGACCTGAGTTGGGAACCCCAGCATCAGCACATAAAGTCTGGTGAGGTGGGCTGGTGACTGCCGTCCAGGCCAGGGGCAAGTGTCAACAGGAGGATCCCCAGAGAGCCTTGGCCAGCCTAGACAAGTCTGTGAGAGACCCCCGTTATAAAAAGACAACCCCCAAACCCTGAGTTTTTTGTGGTGCATATCTTGAATCCCAGTCCCTGGGAGGCAGAGGCAGGCAGAGTTCCAGGCTGGTCAGGGTCACACAGTGAGATCTTGTCTCAAAAACAAAACCAACCAAACACCTGGAGAGCAACTGAGGAAGACACCTGCATAGACATCTGCCCCACAAGGCCCCAAATGCATGTGCATACACACCCTGGAACACACACACACACACACACACACACACACACACACACACACACACACTCATTAAAATAAGCCAAACACAAACAGCTAGGTGAAGTGGTACACCCCTGTAATCCAAAGACCTGTGAGGTTGAGACAGGAAGATTGTGAGTTTGAGGCCAGTATAACCACATAGTAAGTCCCTGTCTTAAACACACACGCACACACACACACACACACACACACACAGAAAATAAAACATAAAAAGTAAAATTGTATTTAAGGGCCTAGAGATAAAATGGTCAATGGTAGAGCACACTTTCTTAGCTCTATTATTGTGTGAAGTCTTGAGTTTAATCCTCAATATGAAAAAAAAAAGTTAAGAAATATATGCATAATATTCTCTATTCTGCATAAAATATGTCCAGGATACTGGTATAGTAGTTATAAGTCTCAGCCAGGCCTGGGGCACAAACCTACAATCTTAGCACTGGGTAGGTTGATACAGATTTCCCATGAATCTGAGGTCAGCCTAGGCCACATATAAGTTTGAAGCTAGCTTGGGCTACATAACAAAACCTTAGAGTTAGTCTTTTTGTTTGTTTTTTCAAACTAGGGCTTCTCCATGTAGCCCTGGCTGTTCTGGTGTAGACCAGGCTGGCCTGGAACTCAAGATCCACCTGCCTCTGCCTGAGTGCTGAGATTAAAGGTGTGTACCACCAGGACCCAGTTAGAGGGTTTGTCTTTACTATAGGGTTTTTTTTTTTTTTTTTTTTTTTTTTGGTTTTTCGAGACAGGGTTTCTCTGTGTAGCTTTGCGCCTTTTCCTGGAACTCACTTGGTAGCCCAGGCTGGCCTCGAACTCACAGAGATCCGCCTGGCTCTGCCTCCCGAGTGCTACTATAGGGTTTTTTTTAGTTGTTTTTTTCCCCTCTTAATTCTCTTGTTTGAGCCGGAATCTCTATAGTTCACCCAGGCTTGCCTGGGACTCCTTATGGAGGATGACCTTGAATTTCTGGTCCTCTTGTCTGTTTAGTACTGGGATTATAGGGATGGAATTACCTGCATTACAGGTACAGATCACTATACTCAGTCTTATTCAGTGCTAGTAGAACATTCTTTGTTGTTTTTGTTTTGTTTTGTTTTTTTGAAACAGGGTTCTTTGTGTAGCCCTGGCTGTCCTGGAACTCACTCTGTAGACCAGGCTGGCCTTGAACTAACAGAGATCTGCCTGCCTCTGCCTCCACAGTGCTGGCATTAAAGGTGTGAGCCACCACTGCCTAGCAAATAGAATACTCTGGCATCTTACGGCTTCATGCATGCTAGGCAGGCACTTTAATAACTGAGCGATGTCCTCAATCCTTCAACACACATCCGTTTATCAAGCACCTGTCCTGTACCAAACACAGAGTTCCTGGCGTCCTTTCCACCCAATGCTCAGAGGCAAAGTCTCCAAGGTTTTCTTGTGTTGGCTTTTGGTGACGTCTGAAGGACTGCTCGCCTGGCCTCTGTGAAGCTGAAGGCAGCTGGCCCTGCTGTCCACCCTCCCCTGGAGGCGTCGGTTACACAGATTCTGTCTAGCAGCCCCCCCCCCCCTTCTGAGACACCACAGGGCGCAGGTGTCCTCTCCCACATTCTCCCATGGGACAGCCAGTGACTGAGATGTTTCCCCGAGAGGGTTAATTCTCTCATCAAAAACAGTTTGAGATTTCTCAAAAACAAATACGCATTGCCTGTAGGGCAGGCTGAGCTTGTACTTCTGAAGTTCGCTCGCTTCTCTAGAAAAGCTGGTCACGTGAGATTTAAAAGAAAATTCAGAATGCTGCTTGAACATCTTGTGTGCACCCTCACTGTTTTAAAGGAATTACGGACAGAAACAGCTTGATCAACTCAAGTACCATGGCATTATTCAACAGGACACAGGCTGAATATAGTGAACGAGAATACATTATACAGCTCAAAATAGTTAGAAGAGAATTTGAATGCACTCGCCATGAAGAAATGATAGGAGTTATTGTATTTTAATTTTTAGACATAGTCTCAGGACTGGGACTGCAGCTCAGGAGAACAGCTCTGGCCTTGTATGCATGAGACCCTGAGTTCAATTCCCCAGAACTGCCCTCTGAGAGAGAGAGAGAGAGAGAGAGAGAGAGAGAGAGAGAGAGAGAGAGAGAGAGAGAGAGGAGGCCTCATGTAGCCTAGGCTGGCTATGTACCTAAACCTAACTTGCTATGAACCTAAGGCTGGCCCTGAACTCATCTTCCTGCTTCGACACCCGCCCCCCCCCCCCCAATGCTGGTATTACATGTGTGCACCATCTCACCAGCTTCTATGCAGGGCTGGGGTTTCCTGCCCCGTAGGTGAGTGTTCCCCAGCTCAGGTAAAAGTTTAAGGTGAGGGGTATGCAAATTACCCTGAGTTTGTTCCTTGGACAGGTAGTCATACATCAAAGTATCACATTCTGTTTCACACATAAGTAAAAAATAGTATGTAAATATTAAAAACCATACACATGAAAACAGAAGTATTTTTCACACTCGTGTGTTTTCCACTCACAGCAGTGAGGGGATGCTAAGGCAGGAAGCTAACCATAGTTACAGTCCCAGGCTAGCCTGAGTGACAACGTGAGGGACTGTCTCAGACACAGAACAAGGGACTGGAGAGATGACGACTCAGTGGGTTAAGGGTGCTTACGGCTTTTGCAGAGACCCTGGGTTGAGTTCCCTGAACCCAAACAGTGACTCAGCTGTCTACAATGCCCATGTAGGCATGCGCACAAGTGGGTACACATACGCTACAAAAAATAAAAATAAAAAATACAACACAAAATAAAGTATAATAAAAATTAAAAACAAAACAAGCCAGGTTGATAGCCATGATACTGAAGAACTATTACAATTGGAGAGAAGATCACGTGACTGTTTTGCCCTACCCTGTTGGCTCTCCTACCCAATCTGTGTCCTGATAAAGATGTGCATTCCTGGGGACTGATCTCATTTTTACCAGCTGAGTTTTGTTTCTGGGCTTTTCTTCTGTTTTTTTTTTTTTTTTTTTTTTTTTTTTTTAATGACTTCTTGTCACTCTCACAAGAGTAAAAAATGTCAGGGTATGGTGGCACAGCCAGAAACCCCAGCACTAGAGAGGATGAAGCAGGAGGATCATGGCTTCCAGGCCAGCAAAGACCACAAAGCAAGATATTTGTCTCCAAACACTGAACTGGGGCTGGAGAAATGGCTTGGCAGCTAGGTGGTTCAGAGCACTTCCTGCCCTTCTGGAAGACCTGAGTTCAGTTCCCAGTTCCACCTGGGCCAACTCACAGCCACCCAGAACTCCTGCTCCAGGGGACCCAATGCCTCTGGTATCTGCACTTGAGTGTACAAACCCACACACAGACATGTTATATAATTAATTTTTTTCCAGACAGGTTTCATTGTGTAACTCTGGCTGGCCTAGAACTCACTATCTAGACCAGGCTGGCCTTGAACTTACAGAGACTCACTTGCTATGGAGTGCTGGAATTAAAGGCAGGCACCATTACACTCAGCCTACATAATTTAAAAAAAAAATTTAAACTATAACTACACTAAACTAAATAATAATAATAATAATAATAATAATAATAATAATAATAATAATAAGTGCATGTGGAAAGTCCTGTTTGTTTAGCATATTCAAAGACTTGGTTTTATCCTGAATGTGGAGTTAACCACAAGTATGGTGGTATCACCTCTAATCCTAGCACCTGAGAAGTAGAAATGGGATGATCAGAATTGCAAAGCCATCGGCTACAAATTAAGTTCAAGGTCAGCTTGGGTGACAAGAGACCCAGTCTTTAAAAAATAAATAAATAAATAAAATAATTTTTAAACAATATCTTTTTTTGTGTGTGTGGTGGCACACACCTTTAATCCCAGGGAGAGAGACAGGCAGGTCTCTATGAGTTCAAGATGAGCCTGGTCTACATAGTGAGTTCCAAGCCAGCCAAGGCTGTATAATAAAATTGTCTCAATAAACAAAGTAAATCAATAATAAGCTAGATTCTTCCCTTTCCTCCTTTCTCTCAATATCTGACTTCGTCACAACATCCCTGGGAGCTCAGCTCAATTACATAAAAACAAACAAACAAAACAAAAACACCCCACAAAACTCCAAAATGGGATGTAATGTATGTAAAGAATAAAAATTAAAATAAAAAAATAAACACGAGCCCCCATTTAAAAAAAAAAAAAAAACAACCTCTAAAATATTTATCTTTTCTGTGCTACTGTGCTCTTGAGTGTTGAGAAAAAAAACTTATTTGAATTTGGATTTCTTTTTGTTTTTTTGGTGTGGGGATCAAATCCAGAGCTTGACACATATGACTCAAGAACTCTACTCCTGAGATACGGAAACCCACAGACTTCGAAATGTGTTCTCTCCCTTTGGTTCTGTTCATTTTAATGTTTGCATTTTCCGGTGGGCACGCCATGTGTTCAGTGTGAAGCTCCGGGGACAACTCCCTTCCGTCCTCCTACCTTCATGTGGGTCCTGGGCATTAGGCTTGGGTCATTAGACTTGAGGAGCAAGCGCCTACCGCTACCCAGTCAGCCGTGTGGCTCAGGATTATAATCCCAGAGCTTACGAACCAGAGACATAAGGAACATCACAAACGCTAAGTCAGTCCGGCCTATCAAATGAGGTGTGTGGGAGGCTGTTCGGCATATTCAACAATAAAAGGAAATAAATGTTTTTATATGCAATAACCAGGGAATTTGCTAAAACGAAACCACCAACACCCAAAAGCTATATACTATATGTTCTATGACAACCTTGAGATTTGACAAAATTATAGAAATGAAGAGATTGGTGGTAGCCAAGAGGGCTGGGGGATGTAGGTGTGGGTCTAAGATAAGAGCAGGATGGTCTCCTTGGGTTGAGAACGTTTTGTCCCTTGGTTGTATCAGAGTAAACCTCCTGGCTGGGATGTTCTGCAGTTTTTGTAAAATGTTGCCATTGATGAAACTAGATAAAGGTTGTGTTAGACCTCTCAGTGTTATTCTCATAATTGCATGGCCATCTGCAGTGAACTGAAGATGGAAAACTGTATCTATATATACATTGCCGAGTGAGCACTTGAGAATGTGCGTGCGTGCGTGCGTGCGTGCGTGTGTGTGTGTGTGTGTGTGTGTGTGTGTGTGTGTGTATGTGTGTGTTGTGTGTTCATTAACTAGGGGTGTAGATCAGGATTGCCAACAGGGACAACCCACTGAGTATTGAATTCCATATCTAGCCCTGACTGGGGACATGAATCAAAATAAGACCAGTTAGATGTCAACAGAGTATTAATAGGTTGGTGTTTGTTTTGTTTGTAGGCTCTTAACTCTGAAACTCAGATTCCATCCAACACAGAAACAGTCGTTTTTCCTGCCTGGCTGTACAATCCTGTCTGTTGCTCCCCGGCTTGGTGTCCCATGGCCACCAGCAGACACACCTGCAATCTCCCTGGCCAATATCTTTTCCACATTCTTCTGCCCGGAAAGGCCTCAAAGGGATGAGATAAAACCAAAAGTGAAGGCAGGTGTGTCCATGTAAATACCTGTTTCCCAGCTGAGAGGTGGTTGAGGCAGGAGGATCACTACTAAAAGTTTGAGGCCAGCCTGGTCTACTTAGGGAGTTTCAGGCCAGCCTAGGCTACACTGTGAGACACCGTCTTGACAATAAATAAATAATGAAATTTGGAAGTCAAGTAAAGAAGTCATGGGCTGCTTCTTGGAGATCAGCTGACACCCCACACCCTGAACAGTTTCTTCCAGTTCTTTCTACAAGGTTAACGCCCCATCTATTGTACTAATGAGAAATCTCAGTTCTTTCTGAAGTTGTAACATTTCAGTTTGCTCTCTCTCTCTGTCTCTCTGTCATCTCTCTCTGTCTCTCTGTGTCTCTCTCGCTCATATATTCCACTGTGAGAACTGATGTTCCGATTTGAAGCCTTTTATCCAGCCCAGCCCTGTACTGGCCTTGGATTTTCCTCCCCCTCTGGGTTCTTCTGGGGCCTGAGAAACTCTGGAACAAAGACAGGGTCGGCCTTGAGGACTGACCTGAGAAAGAAGTGTCTTCTCAGGAACTCAGGCCTTTCTTGATCTCTCTGGATCCTTGGTGGGTTGAGCAGAGAGAGGGTCCAGGACCCCCACCTACCCCAGGAATGGTGCTGAGGATTGACACCAGGCCTTAGCCTATGCCCGCTGGCCCAGTTTGCTTTCCTTCGCTGTGATAAAACACTGACCCAATCCAACTCTCCAGAGGGAAAGGTTTATCCAGCTTACAGCTTCCACAGTGCATCACTGAAGGAAGCTGAGGCAGGAACTGAAGTGGAGACCTCGGGAGAATATTGCTCCCTGGCTTACAGCCCCCTACCCCCGCCCACCCAGGCTTGCTCAGCTACCTTCTTATTCAGCCCAGACCCACCTACCAGGGATGCCTCTGTTTGTCGTGGGCTGTGCCCTCCCATATCAATTAACAATTGAGACATCGACATGTTTACAAGCCAGTCTGATGGAGGCAAGTCTTCAGATGAGGGTCCCTCTTTCCGGGCGCCCCTCAGTATGTGTTAAGTTCACAAAGCATGAGGAAGGTACACCGGAGTCACTTCCAGACCATGTCAGATGTTAGATGGACACAAGTCTCTTTTGCTTATTTTGTTTGTTTGTTTGTTTGTTTGTTTGTTTGTTTTGTTTTGTTTTGGCTATGAAATAGAAAAACTTAACACTGTGGTTTCACTAGTCATTGGGCCAAGAAAAAAAATAGTTATGGGGTCAGGGCTACATAGTGAGACCCTGTCTCAAATATATATATATATACATATATGTAATATACATGCATATATATTTGTGATATAAATATACATACATATGTATATATGTGTCTTGGGGGCAGCCAGATGACTCAGTAAGTGAAGGTTTCTGCACCAAGCCTGAGGTCTTGAATTAAATCACTGGCCCCACAGGCTCACAAGTTCTCAACCTGTGGGTCTCGACCCCTTCCATGGTAGTATATCAGATATCCTGTATATCAGATATCTACATTACAATTTATAACAGCAGCAAAATTAAAGTTAGGAAGTAGCAATGAAACAGTTTTATGGTTGGGGGTCACCATAACATGAGGAACTGTGTTAAAGGGTCACAGCGTTAGGAGGATTGAGAACTACTGGGTTAGAAGGTGATTATTAACTTACGTAAGTTGTCCTCTGACCTCCACAGAACCCCATGCCACACCATGCTCATGGCCCCCTTTAGAATAAATAAATAAAAATGCAATTAAAAACAATGCCTTCAGCTGAGCAGTGGTGGCGCACACCTTTAATCCTAACACTTGGAACATAGAGGCAGGAGGAGCTCTCTGAGTTCAACACCAGCCTGGTCTACAGATTGAGTACCAGGACAGTCAGGGCTACACAGAGAAACCCTGTAAAATGGTAGCAAAGACAAGAGATGACGTAGCCCAATGGTTCACACCTGTAATTTCAGCAGCTAGGAAGCAGAGGCAGGAAGATCAGGAATTCCAGGTCATCCTCAACCCCACGGTTAGTTCAAGGCCAGCCTATGTTACAGGAGCCCTGCCTGGAACAACAAAAGGGGGCCAGAGAGATGCTCAGTTGGTAAAATGCTTGCTATGTGAGCGTGTTGACCTAGGACTCGACTGTCAACCAGCCTGGCCTTGTGACCTAGCCTCAGGTCCCAGTATGAGACCCTCCCCTGCCTCTGAAAATAATGGGAGAGCTCAAGGAAGACATTTGACGGCTTATGAGATTCATCTGTCTCACTCTGCAGCTCAGGCTAGACCAGAACTAATTAGCCCAGGCTTGCCTCCAATTTACAGCAATACTTCTACCTCTGTCTCTGGAGTGCTGAGGTTAAGGACACTGCCCACCAAGCCCTGTGGGTACCTTATTTTCTAGAGAAAGCATTGCTGAAAAAACAACAACAAAAAACCCCAAAAAACAGAGATCAAAGTTATTTAGTGTATTCTTAAGATCTAGAAAATCAGGCCTGGTAGTGGTGGTGCACGCCTTTAATCCCAGCACTCAAAAGGCAGAGGCAGGTGGATCTCTGTGAGTTTGAGGCCGGCCTGGGCTACAGAGTGAGATCCAGGAAAGGCGAAAAGCCACACAGAGAAACCCTGTCTTGAAAAACCCGGAAAAAAAAATCTAGAAAATTAGGAGATTATGTTTTCTTTTCTTTTCTTACTCTTGAGTGTGTGTGTGTGCTGGACTACACCCCCAGGCCTGAGAGCTCCCCCTCTCCCCCTCCCTCTCCATCTTCCTCCTCCTCTTCTGAGTCAGGGCCTTACTATGTAGCACTGATTGGCCCGGAACACACAGAGATGCGTCTGCCTCTGCTTCCCAAGTTCCGGGAGTAAAGGTATAGCCACCACACAGAAGAAGAGCTTTATCTCGAGAGTGATCTTTAAATGGGATTATTTCTTCTTCCGCGACCCTGGGCTTGCCAGAACTTCCCACTAACACAAGCATGCTGACACGGAGACTTTTCCAGCGTTTCTATAAACCCCCAGCCTGGCTTACAGCTTGACGGTAGCCTCCAGGGACCCGGAGCAGGGACAGCCCAGAGAAGCCATTTCCTGGTTCCCGAGCTGCAGAAACTGAAGCACATTCTCTTGTTATTGCCTCTCTTTGAATGCTATGTGTTTGTGTGCCCAGTGCAAGTAACGTGGGATGAAAATCAATCAATCAATTAATTAAAAAAGGAAAGGACATGATTTCTCCTAGGTATGGTGGAGGAGAAAGTTTAAGTGTAGATTTGAGGGCGTGTATAGTCAGAGTCGGAGACATCTGGGAGAAACCAGAATGAACAAGACTAGGCCATGAGCTGGGCCATGTGAGGAGAGGGGGAAAGGAGAGGGGAGAGGAGCCACCACCCAAGAGGGGAGCCTGGGCTAAGAGACGGCCAAGAGAGTAAAGGATAGACCAACCGGCCAAGTAACCAAAATGGCTGGATTATATAGGATGAGCGGCTGGGGGAAGGGCAGACAACGCCTGGGCTGGAGAAGTTTAGGGTCGGGGTTGGGGTTTGCTAGCCATACCTTGTCAAAGGTAGAGACTGAGGGATGTTGGGAGAACCTGGAGGCCTGGTCCACTTTGATATGTTAAATAGGTGCCTTGGTCTTTTGTCGCAAGTTTGAGACCTAACATCTTCAAGGTTAGTTTTCAGGGGCTTAAAAAAGTGGTCTGTGTAGACACAGTACTGCCTGCCTGTCGTTCTAGCCTTTGGGAGATGTAGACCAGAAAGTCAGAGGTTCAAGGTCAGCCTTGGCTATGCAGTGATGCTGAGGCCACTCGGGGCTGTATGAGACCCTGTGTTAGAAAACAAAACAGCAGACTGGAGCGATGGCTCAGAGGTTAAGAACAGTGGCTGCTCTTCCAGAGTTCCTGAGTTCAATTCCAAGCACCCACATGGTGGCTCACAACCATCTGTAATGAGATCTGGCGCCCTCTTCTGGTGTGCAGGGATACATGCAATAAATAAATGAATCTTAAAAAGAAAAAGAAAAAGAAAACAAAACAAAACAGCAGAGGCAAGTGGATCTCTGTGAGTTCAAGGCCAGCCTAGACTCCAGAGCTAGTTCCAGAACAGCCAAGGCTACACAAAGAAACTCTGTCTCGAAAAACCAAAAATTAAAAATTAAAAAAAAAAATTAAACAAAAAGAACTGGTTATTTTCAGCAAGTCCTGAATGCCTGAATGCCAGTGGTTCAGGAGTATGGCTGTTTCCAGGGTCACGTTTGTGTTCTCCGTGGCAGGGTATAGCTCTCTTCTGCTTCCTGGAGGACATGCCTTCCTTCAGGGGCATGCAGTCCCAAAGACTCAGCTACGAGTACCTACTAAGAGCCCTGGGGCAGAATCAACTGTGATCATCTCAGGACAGACACAGCCATGCCGGGCTGGGTGTGACTTCTCTGGAACCTTTGTTGCAGGCTTGGGACTTTGGCCTTGGCTCCCCTTTTCATCCCGGCACTGGGGAGGCAGAGGCAGGCAGATCTCTGAGTTCTAGGTCAGCCTGGGCTACAAAGTAAGTTCCAGTACAGCCAGGGCCACACAGAGAAACCCCGTCTGGAGAGTGGTGGTGGGGGTACATGAGATGGGACAGGATGGGACCTAATGCTTTTGGTGTCCTTATTCCTGGACAGCTAAAGAGTGTCTTCAGCCATCATCCTGCATCACACATGGAGTCACATCAGTTTCTCGGCTGGAACCAAAATTCAAAGCCCACTCGACAACCCTGGGACCTACCTTTCCCACCACCTCATCTCTGCACATGCAGTCAGTTCCTCCTCCGACTCTCGGACTTCTGCTTAGGGGCGGGGGGATGCCAGGTCCTTGCCTCGCAAGAGAGCATCTGGCCTGGAATTCCGTCTTCTGGTGTACACTCCGTTCAGCCGCGATGAAAAGTATCCGTTTGGCAGAGAAAGAAAGACACTTAAGATACAAGGGAGAGAAAGAGAGACAAGTAGCTCCCAGAGGGAGAAAAAGAAGCCCAGAGGGCAGCTGCTTTTGTTCCTCAAATAGCCTACTACCAGGTTCCCTTTCCTGCTAAGAAATGTGAAGGGGCTTGTCCCCAGGACTGGTTAGAAAGCCTTCCTGTAGCCAGTTGAATTTTGACCGGGTTGCCAGATTTTCAGACTCTCTTCTGGGGCTGAGGCCAGGCCAGTCCCCAGTCTTTAGGACAATGGCTGGTGGTCTGATGGAAGCCAGGCCTATGATTTTACCCCTGGCTCTTCTCAGCTAGTCTTGGGGAGCCCCATCCCTCCACTTTTTGAAGAACTGGTTTTGGCAATGTGGCATCTTAAAGTCAAATTAGGTAATTTGACTAGTTTCTCATTCTGCGTTGATCATCAAGACGAGATTTCAAAAGTGGAAAAGCTTGTTAAGAACATCTTCCAGAGGGCAAGAGAGATAGCCCAGTGGTTAAGAACACTTGCTGCCCTTGCAGAGGACCTAAAGGCTTTTTTTTTTTTTTAACCCGGGATAGAGCCAGCCTGCCTGCCTGCCTGCCTGCCTCCCTCTCTCCCTCCCCCCCCTTTTCTTCCATCTCTCCTCCTTTTCTGTTCAGAAAATTCTCACTAGTTTCCTGTGTAGCCTAGGCTAGCCTCAGACTTTCAACTTCCTGCTCCACCTTGAGTGTGGAATCCCGTGGGATCACAGGCATGTACCATGGCACCTCCCACCTCCCCACTTCTTGTCTTTCTTTCTTTCTTTCTTTCTTTCTTTCTTTCTTTCTTTCTTTCTTTCTTTCTTTCTTTCTTTCTTTCTTTCTTTCTTTTTTTCAGGCTGGCCCGGGACTCACTGAGGTAGCTCAGGCTGGCCTTAAACTCACAATAACTCTGTCTGGGGTCTCCCACACGGGGGGGGGGGGTGGGGGGTGGGTGGGCACCACACCCAGCTGCATGCCTTTGTTTCTCGGTCTTTATCTTTTGTCCTGCCTTCTCCGTGGATGTGTGTTCTGGATGTAATAAAATATGGCCAATTAATTCTCAAGCTTGTGGTGGGTCTTGGACGCGTTATCATGATTCACAAGGGGAGGGGAGAAGGAGGTTGAAATTGGCGTTTCTGGTTTCTGAACAGCGTAGCTCCATTCATTTAAAAAGCCAATTATCTTAACTATGCATTTTTCTTTTTTTCAAATCTTCTTGAGTTAAAGCTGGGTGAAGCAGTATTTCTCCCAAATGTGCTCCTTAACTGGGATCCACCACGCAGTTTCAGTGCGTACATGAGCTCCGTTTGTATCAGTGGCATTTTTAAATCAAAATGTACAGGAACGTCCGGGAATGTTCATTCTTCGATAAACACAGTGACGGCTTCGGCAGCCTGGCTTGTGCCCTTGTGTGTGGAAAGGGCACTTTCTTCCCCAGGAGCATGGCTGGGTCAGGCAGGTACAAGCCACTGCCCTTCCCACTACACACACTGGCTGGGTTAGGGGGGTACAGCTACCCCATCCCCCACCCACCCACCCACACATACACTGTGATTTAGTGAGATTTTCTTAGATCTCGTTGTCAGGTTAGGGGTGTTTCATGGGTTGAACTGGAATTGCCTGGTCAGGACAAAACCCGGGAAGGTGTGTTTGTCCAGTGAATAGTTTTTCAGAGAGAGATGAGTGGATGTCCCATTGTCACAAAGAACCCAGCTTCCACTGTCAGGCCGGCTCCACCACTGGGACTTTGGGAGAATTAATTCATGTCCCCAAGCTTTCATTTGCTGGAGCTACACTTGTTTGTTTTTTTTTGGTTTTTCGAGACAGGGTTTCTCTGTGTCGCTTTGCGCCTTTCCTGGATCTCCCTCTGTAGACCAGGCTGGCCTCGAACTCACAGAGATCTGTCTGGCTCTGCCTCCTGAGTGCTGGTTGTATATCGGGAATAAAAGGCCAGTTTGCGGGTCGGTGACATGGTTCAGCCCGCAGAAGCGCTCGCAGCAGAGCCGGGCAGCCAGAGCTCCAGGATGGGACCCAGATGGCGGAAGGAGAGGATCCAGAACATTGTCCTCTGACCTTTACATGTGTGCTATACCAAGGGTGTGACCATACAGAAGTGTCTGCACACACGCACGTGCACACACACAAATAACAATACTGATGATAATAATAATAATAATAATAGCAGCCAGGGATTGGAAAGATGACTCACCGTTTAAGAGCCCAGACCATATAGGCTGTCACAAGCACCTGAACACCAGCTCCAGGAAATCTGACATCCTCTTCTGGACTCAGTGGGCACTTCTACTCACATATGGACACACACACACACACACACACACACACACACACGCACGCACGCACGCGTGCTCCCCCTCAAACACACAGCTTTGGGGTTACAGGCAAGAATGCAGCCATGCGTGGCTTTTTACATGAGTGCTAGGGATATGAACTTAGCAGGTCCCCATGCTCAGACAGCTAGAGCTTTTACCCACGTCTCCTTAAACCCTTAGTAACGTATAAGGTTTCCGACTTAGGAAGTGTTTATCACAGTGTAACCCCATCCCAAACCAAGGAGCATTTGTGTACATACACCAATGCATATTATAAATGTAATAATAAAAGCCTTGCAATGAACCTCTTGGGGCGGGGGCAGGCAAGATAGGAAGAGGTTTTTTTTTTTTTTTTAAGGAAACATCTTCATCACTTTATTTTTTTTATTTTATTTTTTTAGATTTTTTTTTTGAGACAGGGTTTCTCCACGTAGTTTTGGGGCCTGTCCTGGATCTCGGTCTGTAGACCAGGCTGGCCTCGAACTCACAGAGATCCTCTTGACTCTGCCTCTCAAGTGCTGGGATTAAAGGCATGCACCACCACCGCCTAGTTTAAAAATCTTTCTTTCTTTCTTTTTTTTTTTTCCGGAGCTGGGGACCGAACCCAGAGCCTTGCGCTTGCTTTGCAAGCACTCTACCACTGAGCTAAATCCCCAACCCCTCTATTCTTGTGAAGAGATACCATGGCAACTCTTTTTTTTTTTTTTTGTATAGCCTTGGCTATCCTGGAACTAGCTCTGTAGACCAGGCTGGCTTTGAACTCTTGATCTCACTGAGATCCACTTGCCTCTGCCTCCTGAGTGCTGGTATCAAAGGCATGTGCCACCACTTCACGGCAACTCTTATAAAGAAAAACATTTAACTGGGGCTGACTTGCAGGTTCAGAGGCTTAGTCTGCTATCAACAGGGCAGGAAGCAATGTTGGCACACAGTCAGAAATGGTGCTGGAGAAACAGCTGAGAGCTCTCTACATTTGGATCTGCAGGCAGAAGAAAGAGAAAAGGCAGCTAGGCCCGGGCTTCTGAAACCTCAGCTCTCACCCCCAGTGACACACTTCCTCCAGGGAGGCCACACCTCCTCCAACAAATCACGCCTTCTAATCCTTCTCAAATAGTGCTACTCCTTGGTGACTAAGCATTCAAATATATGACCCTACAAGGGCGCCATTTTTATTCAAACCACCAAAGTCCTCAATGATGATCCATGTTGTGGTGTGTGATGAATTTCCCTTTTTTTGAAGGCTGAAATCTATTCTCCACATGTACACAGTACATTTTCCTTATCTGTTGGTATACTGGATACTACTCTATACATGTACACAGTACATTTTCCTTATCTGTTGGCACACTGAATACTATTCTACCACATATACACACTAATTTTTCCTTATCTGTCGCTACACTGGTAGGCATTTGAGATGCTTCATTCTTTGCAGTTGGGAACAGTGCCTCTGTGAATATAGAAATGCAGTATCTCCTTGATACCCTGCTTTTCAAAATGTTTCCAAAAGGCTGGGTATGGTGGTGCACCCCTTTATTTCTGAGCACTCAGGGGGCAGAGGCAGGTAGATCTCCGTGAGTATACCACCATGCCTACACCCAACTAGGACAAGAAGGTTTTTATGTCAGTCTTTCTGTTTAATTTCTGTTTAATTTCCTGGCAGCCCCAGAGTAAATTCTTACAGGCAGGAATCCAGCCCCACTCTCCACTCCAGGAGCCTCTAACTGGCTGGCCTCCATCAGTCCATCTGGATATCACAGGATGAATCTGAGGAAGGAGACAAGGAGAGGAGCGAGTGAGGAGGGCTAGCCAGCCCTGGGCTACCTGCCCCTTATTCCATGCTGGTATTTTGTGGTCTCCCTTCTAGAAGCCTCCCCAGGCTTACCTCCCCATCATGTGGGTAACCTGCTGTGCCTGGTAGTCTGACTACCCTACGTGGTCTGCCTGAGAGCTTGGGAGGAGGCTGGTTTTCTCCGAGGCTCTGTTCTCAGCATCTGATACCCCTCCTCCTCACTCTGGCGTCACCCAGGACTCCCATTGCCCTGGTGAGAGAACCACAGGTCTCAGTTGGAAGACTTGCAATGTCATGACTCGGGCAGCCAGTCTACCTGAATCTGAGGACCCAAGCACCTCCTCCTCTTCGCGGCCACCCAGAGGCTGCTGTCCCCATCAGATGCTGGTCCTTCCTGCTTCTTCTGGGTGAACCACAGACTGAGCTGTCCAGGATCCCAGAGCAACTGAAGGCAATAAGGCACAGGATCTTAACTGTTTTTCCTCTTCTGGATTTTTTTTTAATTAAATGAGGAAGATTAAAGATTTATTTATCTATTTTTATATGTATGAGTATTTTGCTTGCTCATACCTGTGTCTGTACCGTGCACACACCTTTGCCCAAGAAAGCCAAAAGAAGGCCGTAGATCCCCTGGAACTGGAATTATGGGTTATGAGTCACTATGTGGATGCTGGGAACTGGCCTTGGGTTCCTTGTTAGAGCAGTGAGTTTGGATTTTTGAGGCAGGGTCTTACCCTGTAGCTCAGACTGGCCTAGAACTCATGCGATTCTCCAGCCTCATATGATGGGGTTGTTGTTATTATTATTATTATTTTACACAGCTCCACAGTGCCTACCAAAGTACCCCACTTGTTCTAGGCATGCAGTGGATATTTGTTAAACGCATGGAGAAAGGAAGGAAATGCCCTGCAAAGACAGAGAAACAAATGTTTAAGAACTGAAGAATAGGGAGGGAAAGGGAGGACGCAGATGTAAAGGACCTTACGTTGGGTGGAAACCATGTCTAAAACGGATTTGTTGGCCAGCTAAAAGGGAGGCAAAGAGGCCAGGCCTCTCCAGCTGTTCCTTTTGCTTCTTGATCTGCAGCTGGAGCAGCGATGTTTTGTTTTCATTTTGTTGGCTTGTGTTGCTCATCACCATGCCAGTAGGACTGTGTGATGAGAGAGAGCAAGAGCGAGGAGAATGAGAGCAAGGAGAGCAGAGAGCAAGGAGAGCAGAGAGCGAGGAGAGCCAAGACAAGGTTGACTAGAGACTTCAGTTCCCAAACTCAGGAGAGCAGCTGCAGAGGAGGGCACAGCTATGGAGGGAGGGAGGGAGGGAGGGAGGGAGAGAGGGAGGGAGGGAGAGAGGGAGGGAGGGAGGGAGGGAGGGAGGGAGGGAGGGAGGGAGGCGTCCTCGGGAGGTCTGGGCTGCCCTTTCACCTGACACTGTTCCTTGAGTGGAGTGGAAAGCAAGCACCGTGGGAACAGTCAGGAATCCAGAATGAGGGGTGTGTGTGTGTGTGTGTGTGTGTGTGTGTGTGTTTAATATTCTTCTGAATAATCCTCACCTAGATTCTGTCTCATGCAAGCAAGGGTGAGCATTCCACCCACTGGGCTCCAACTCCAGTCCTCTTTACTGCTGCACTGACAGTCCAGCTTCTTGAGTGTATATGATTTCTAACTAAGAAAGGAAGGAAGGAGGGAGGGAGAGAGGGACGGAGGGAGAGAGGGAGGGAAGAAAGAAAGAAAGAAAGAAAGAAAGAAAGAAAGAAAGAAAGAAAGAAAGAAAGAAAGAAAGAAAGAAAGAAAGAAAGAAGGGATAGATGGGTGTGGTGGTCCACAACTTTAGTTCCTGCACTCAGGAGGCAGAGACTCTGTGAGTTCAAGCCCAGCCTGGTCTACACAGCAAATGCCGGAAATACACTGATAGACCCCGTCTCAACACCCTTCCCCACTTTCGAGTCAAAAATTATTATTATTGTTGTTGTTGTTGTTGTTATCATCATTATTTTATGTGTGTGAGTGTTTCGCTTGCTTGTGTGTCTGTGCTCCATGTATGTGCCTGGCACCCTCAAAGACTGGAAGCAAACATGGGATCCCCTAGAACTGGAGTTATGTAGGTGTTGGTGAGCCACAATATGGGTGCTGGGAATTGAACCCAGGTCCTCTGTCAGAGCAATAAGTGCTCTTAACCACTGAGCCATCGCTCCAGCCCCCTGATTTTGAACCTTTGATTCTTAGCTTGATTTTTTTTTTTAATTAAAGCATCCTTTATTTTACACCAGCAGTATTCTGGGTATGGTGGGGCATAGCCTTAATCCTAGTACTTGAGATCAGGAGGCAGGGATTCTTGGGTTTGGAGGCTAGGTTGGGCTAAATAGTGAGATGCTGTTTCCAAACCAAACCCAAACAAAGTAAAAATATAACACCACTGGCTGGCAAGATGGCTCAGTGGGTAAGGCTATTTGCCACAAACCCCGACCACCTGGGGTCAGTCCTAGGCGCTTACATGGTTAAAGGAGAGAGAACAGACCTCCACAGTTGTTCTTAGACATCCACAAGAGCGCTGTAGCACAAATGCACTCCAACACACACACACACATACCACACACACACACACACATACACATACACACACACACACCACACACACACACACACACACACACACACACACACACACACACACCACACACACACACACACACATACACACACACACACACACACACACACACACACACACACACGTAAAAAAACAACAAAAATAAGAATTTGGGGCCAGGCAGTGGTCCCACATGCCATTAATTCCAGAACTCGGGAGGCAGAGGTAGGCTGATCTCTGTGAGTTCAAGGCCACCCTGGTCTACAGAGTGAGTTCTAGGACAGCCAGGGCTACACAGAAAAACCCTGTCTCAGAAAATAAATAAATAAATAAATAAATAAATAAATAAATAAATAAATAAATAAATAAGTAAGTAAGTAAGTAAGAATTTGGTTTGTTTGTGGTAGTCTTATTCTATAGTTCAAACTGGTCTTGAATTTGGGGGCAATCCTCATGCCTTGGTGTCCTGAGGGCTACGATTACAGGCCTGTGCTACTTACCATGCCTGTTTTTAATGTGGTGCTGTCATGGTTTGGGTTTTTACTACTGTGAAGAGACACCATGACCAAGGCAACTCTTTTAAGAAAACATTTAATTGAGGTGGCAGCTTATGGTTTCAGAGGTTCAGTCCATTATGATCATGACAGGGAGCATGGCAGCATGCAGGCAGACATGGTGCTGGAGCTGAGAGTATTGCATCTTACAGGCAACAGGAAGTGCACTGGCTCACTGGGTGATATCCTGAGCATATGAAACCTCAAAGCCCGCCCCCACGGTGACACACTTCCTCCCACAAGGCAACACCTCCTAATAGTGCCGCTCCCTTTGGGGGCCGTTTCTTTGAAACCACCACAGGTGCAAAGAATGGAATCCAGGGCACGTGCATGTTAAACAGGAACTTTACCAGTGAGCTATCCTTCTGGTGGGGGAATTTGATTTTGGGGGGAGTTTCAGGAGTCCCAGGCTGGCCTCCAGCAGCTTATGCACGTGGGGATGACTTTGAACTCCTAATCCTCTTGTCTCTACTTCCAGGGCTAGGACTGCAGGTGTGTGCCACGAAAAATTTCCAAGATCTTTTCTAACAGCTGCATAAAAAACCTGGAGGAAGGTTATTTGCATTTATATGCAAATTGATGCAAAAAATTCTTCACATTCACAGAGTGGGGGGAAAATGAAGATTCTAGGTGGGACTATGGGACAAAATGAATTCCTTTTTTTTTTCTTTTCTTTCTGGTTAGTGCCTAAAGGAACTCTGAAATGAACTCAAATGCTGATAAAGCTGCAAGAAATTATATAAAATAGAGAGAAAACCCGACACAAACCTGTTCTTACATGAAATGAATGAATAGTTTTATTGCTCAAACAGTGTGGGTTAAAGGTAAATCAGGGGCTTTGTTCTCTCTCATCCTGCATATGTGAGTGTGTGTGTGTGTGTGTGTGTGTGCGTGTGTGTGTGTGTGTGTGTGTGTGCGCGTGTGCGCGTGTGCGTGTGCGTGTGCGTGCGTGTGCGTGTGTGTGAGTGTGTGTGTGTGCGTGTGCGTGTGCGTGTGAGCGTGTGCGTGTGCGTGTGCGTGTGCGTGTGCGTGTGCGTGTGCGTGTGTGTGTGTGTGTGTGTGTGCAGGTGCACATGCATGTGTGTGGAGGCCAAGGATGCTCTTCCTCAGGAGCTGTCCACCTTGTGCCTCTCACTGGCCTGAAGTTCAGTTAGGCTAGCCAGGAAGCCCCAGGGTTCTGTCTTCACCTCCTCAGCACTGGAATTACTCCCCTGCTTCGTTTTTATATGGATACTGAACTCAGTTCGGTATGCTCGCACAGGAAATAGTTTAACAGCTGAGTTATCTCCCAAGAGCCCAGGTTGTTTTTTTTGTTTGTTTGTTTGCTGTTTTTATGGCTATTATTATTATTATTATTATTAATTTTTAGTTTTGTGAATGTGTGTCTGTATGGAGGCATTTGCTCGTACCTTCAGGAGCCAGAGGACTCAGACAGAAACCGAGACCACCTGTAAGCAGGTGTGAGCTGCTCAACTTCCTATTTTTCATTTTCATTTTTTTTAAACCTTCGGAGACAGGGTCTGACACTGCAGCCCAGGTTGACCTTGAACTTACAGCAGTCCTCCTGCTTTGGCCTCCCAAGTAGTGGGATCTCAAGTGTGTGGCTCTACTCATCTTCAGCTGCCTTTTTCTGGAACTTCCAGTACAAGGATGACCATGCTCAGCCTCAGATCAGACAGAAATGCTGCCTTCTTAGGGAGAGTGGAAATAAAACTCAGGGGGAAAAGATTTGTTTTAGTAGAAGAAAATATTTCTTTTTAAAAAGTATATTCTGGCCAGGCGGCAGTGGCACACGCCTTTAATCCCAGCACTCAGGAAGCAGGGCCAGGCGGATCTCTGAGTTTGAGGCCAGCCTGGTCTACAGAGAGAGATCCAGGACAGGTACCAAAACTACACAGAGAAACTCTTTCTCAAAAAACAAAACAAACAAACAAAAGAATGATATTCTGTAACTTTTTTAGCTTTCTGTTATTTTATGTGTGTGAGTGTTTGGCCTGCATGTATGTATGAATACCACAAGCACTCCTGGTGCCCTCAGAGGCCAGAAAAAAACAATGGATCCCATGGAACTGGAGTAACATGGTTGTGCCACCATTTGGGTGCTGGGAAACCCAGGTCCTCTGCAGGAGCAATAAGTGCTCCTAACCACTGAGCCATCTCTCCAGGCCCTAAATTATTTAAAAACCTCTTTTGACACAGTGTTTTTCTATGCAGCTCAGGCTGGCCTTGAACTCCAAACAATCCTCCTACCTTCGCTCCCGAGTGCTGATGTTAATTAAGCATGACCCATAATGGCCAGCGGTATTTAAAACTTTGGAAAGTAAACTCCTTAATACACTCAGAGTAGACATGCGTATTGTGCACCAACCGCTTGTCAGGAGCCTCTCCAGGCACTTCAAGCTGACCACCCTGGAGGGCTGCCTTGCTGCCATCCCTCACATGACCTGGCCTCCTGTGGGTGGCTGATTCAAAAAACACAGTGCCAAGAGTCTCCTGCACAGGAGCCCCATTCCAGGAACAGATTCAATAGCTCTAACAAGCAGGGAGCCTGGCACCCACCAATCAGCACAGCACCCTTGTTTGGGAAGAGAGATTTTTGGGACCCCCTCTTCAGGGGCAGACTTTGGGCAGGGTGACTTGAAGAGGGTCTGCTTTATTCTTGCTGAAAAAGCCCGTTGCGGTGGCCGGGCCTGAGATCAACAGACAGACTCAGGGTGGAAAGAGCCCCCTGAGATGCTGAAACTTGCTCCCATCAGAGGGCCAGCTGCCTGCTTGCTCTTCTGTAGCTTGCTAGCTCAACCCCGCTCTGCCATCCGGGAGCAAACAAATTCCACGTTTGGCCTTGGTTAGCTCAAGTTCAGTCCTTGCCCCCTTCCCTGTTACAGAGTCCTGACCGAGTCAACATGAAAACAGGGACATTCTGTTTTCTCATCTTCACTGGGGTATAATTAATCTATGGAAATCCTACATGCCGCTGGGTATGATGGTGCATGCCTTTAATCGCACACCCAGAAGGTAGAGATAGGAAGATCTCTGAGTTTGAGGCCAGCCTTGGCTACACAGTGAGCTTCAGATTAGCCAGGGCTACATAGTGAAACCCTATCTCAAAAAGGGAGGGGGAAAAAAAGAAAGATATATTAGGATGTACAACTGGATGTTTGCTATACACTGTGAAATGACCATTATCATACAGCCATCATCTCACACAGCTGTGTGTGTGTGTGTGTATGTTGTGAGAAGACAAGATTTTTATTTGTTTCTTGGTTTTTGAGACAGCATCTCACTCTGTAGCTCAGGCTTGGTTAGAACTCATACTGCAGGCCAGGCTGGCCTCTGGCTCATGGCAATCACTCTTCCTCAGCCTCCCTATTACTCTTACAATGGGTATATCACCATGCCTGGATAATACCCACTCTTTTCATTTCTTAAAAGATCTTATATTTTAAATTGTGTGTATGTGTGGGGAGCGCGTATGTGCACATGTGTATGGTACTTATGTGTATGTGTGGGGAGTGGGTATGTGCACATGGGTATGGTACTTATGTGTATGTGTGGGGAGTGGGTATGTGCACATGGGTATGGTACTTACCACCTTGCTCTCATGTCTTGCCCAGTTTGCTTATACACATCTGGACCGTCTGCAAACGGTCACCACTGCTGACTGTAGGCTGGACCTCCCACATCAACTTTACAGGTTTCAGTCTTTAAAATAGTGCCACTGCTTAGGACAGATCGTTAAAAAACTTGAGCCTGTAGATGACATAGAAGACTCAAACCATTATAATAAATAGTCCATCTCACTATAAATCCATACTATATCCATACTATAAATCACATACTATCCATACTATAAATCTATATAGTATGTTGGTGACCTATCTATCATCTATCTATCTATCTATCTATCTATCTATCTATCTATCTATCTATCTATCTATCTCCAATTTATCTACCTACCTACTTACCTACCTATCTAATCCATCTACCCATCCACCTACCCATCTATCCATCCATCTACCCATCCATCCATCTATCCATTTTCCATCCATCCATCTCTCTATCCATCTACTCAGAACAGCCTCAGAAGGCTTATGTCTCCAGTGGAGGACATGAAAACTGTCTGAGAGAAGCACAATGACTTCTCAGTCACACAGAAAGTGACAAGTTATGTCTTGCCCTGTCTGCCCAAGCTACCTCTGCTGCACAGTATGGCTCCCTATCACCATGGTTTGCCATAACAATTCTACCTTTGGTTTATGTCTATGCTACTTTTTAGACTTTGGATGCTTTGGAGTGGTTTTGGCATCTAACCTTCTGCACACTAACTTTAAAATCCTTGTATTTTGGCCTGACAGATGGCTCAGTGGTTAGATGACTCCTGCTATTTCAAGTCCCCAATTAAATATTTTCTTCTCTAAGTTGCCTTGGTCACGGTGTCTTCACAGTGATAGAATGGTAACTAAGAACTAAGATGACAAGCCCAAATCAAGGCAATGTCCAACAACCATGCCAGCATTGCAGAAAACTCTTAAAGGAGTATTCTACACAGAAGAGGAGGAGGAGGAGGAGGAGGAAGAGGAGGAGGAGGAGGAGGAGGAGGAGGAAAGATAGGCTTCTCTATGACAACACAGGAAAGAATGCCCTTCATGAGAGGAATCAGTGAACACAAGAACTGGGAAGATGTGAACCACAACCACAGTAAACCTGCAAACCCCTAACATGAACCGGGAAGATGAACATATCTGCCAGTAATTTAACCGATCCAAACAACTGCCTCCATACTCTAGGGAAGGGCAAACACCTCTCATTAAGAACCATTCGGTGACAAAAGATAACGAAGCTCAGGGCAGAAATGAATGAACTAGAGGCTAGTTAAACAATGCAGAGCATCAAAGAGCAGCTTCTTTGAAAAGACTAAGATAGACTCTAGGCAACCTAGTCAAAAGAAAGAGAGAGAAGAAAATTGATAAAATTAGAGACAAAAGGGCATTGTGCCAGGCGGTGGTGGCGCACGCCTTTAATCCCACCACTAGAGAGGCAGAGGCAGGCAGATCTCTGTGAGTCTGAGGCCAACCTGGTCTATATAGAGAGTTCCAGAATGTCTATGGCTGTGTAGAGAAATCCTGTTTAAAAAAAAAAAACAAAGCAAAAGACAAAAGAGATACTAGCAAGCTGAATTCAAGAACATGTTAAGAACATACAATCAAACATGTTGACTTTTATCCCAGAGATGCAAGGTTGGTTCACATATCCAAACCGACAGCTGTAATATACCACAGAAATAGATCTCAGTGTCTCACTGTGTAGCCCTGGTTGTCCTGGAGCTCTCTATGCTTCCAAGGGCAAGTGTACATGTCATGTGCAGGTATACACACACACACACACACACACACACACACACACACACACACACACACGACATTGTATTTAAAAATTGAGTTGAAAGTAGACTGGCTTTTGGACCATTAAAACATCAGCATGCGGTTTTCCATTTGAATGTGTTAAAACACCCAGAAACAAAAAGACAACTCCAATACATTATGATGCCATAGTACTTGCTCCTTAGCATTTTTATTTTATTCTTTTTACTTTCTGTTTGAATTTTGCATCAGGGTCCATGTAGTCCAGTGTGGCCTTGAATTCAGAATGTAGCCAATGCCAGACTTAAACTTCTGACCCCCTTTCTCCCACCTGTGTGTAGCCAGAAGTTTCTCCGGTCCTGCCTGCCCTGCATATGGGATGAATCTCTCCTACTCATGTCCCGCAGCTGCTTGGTTCCAAGTGAACACACAGAGGCTTATATTATTTTCAAACTGTATGGCCTCTGGGTCAGGCTTCTTGTTAGCTGGCTCTTATAACTTAACCCAACCCATTTCTATTCATCTATATGTTGCCACATGGCTGTGGTGTTACCAGACTGCTGGCATCTTGCTGCTCCTTGGGCAGTGGGCTGGTGTCTCTCTCCACATCACCCTTCTCTGTCTCACCTTTAATTTGAATGGACCACCCAGCCTTATCTTGCCCTGCCATAGGCCAATGCAACTTTATGTATCAACCAATCAGAGCAACACATTCACAGCATGCAGAAAGACATCCCACAGCACCTATGACTGCTGGGATTACAGGTGGGCCCCACCAGACTCAGATCCTTTTTATCTTTTAAATAACAATGACGTCAGAAAAGGAACACATCTATACAGTGTTTTAGGACTTCAAATGCACTGTCATATCCATGTTCTCATTATATAGTCTTGATTTGTTTTGTTTGAGCCAGAATCTCACGTAACTCTGGCAGGCCTCAAACTTGCTATGTAGCCAAGGCTAGCTCTTCTTCCTGTCTCTACCTCCCAAGAGCTAGGGTCACAGATGTGTACCACGCCCAACCTCATTCTGCCTCTGGGAGAAGTAATGGTGAAATGTTGTTTGCTAGCTCTGTTATCACGGCAAATCAGCTCCAACAAATGAAAATCACAGGCAGATCCATATATTAAAGATAATTATGCTTGGGCTACTCAGCATACTTTGTGAGTTTGATAAATTTTCTTCTGTGTCCACGAGTGCCTCTAGTTTAGTGATAAAGATGATACACGGAATGTCCAAGAAACTGTCTCCTGTTGGGGAGAAGGCACACAGCCTTCTGGGAGTTGCTGTGCAGATTAGGAAGAGCAAGAGCACGTGGCACGTACAACAGCCCCGTGATTGCACGTGGTTGCAAAGAGGAGGCAGCTTCTTTGTCGCAGAGAGCACGGGGAGACATAAATCAAGAGGACTCTTCTGTTCGAGACGGAATAACGTCTCTGTGTTTTCATTGCTGCCAGACTAGACACCGATTAAATCAGTGCCCCTCCTCCACACGTTCGACACTTCTCCTTCGATGTGGGACCGAACTGTGCACATGTGTGTGAAGAAGTGGCTGTGTGCAGGTGTGAAGTGAGAAGGGGCTGCTGAGAGAAATGACCACAAGATCAAAATCTCAAAATCTCAGGCTAGATGTCCCGCGTCCCCTCCCCCACCCCATCCCTCCCCCCGCCCCATCCCGTGCACTTTTTTTTTCCTTCTTGACATTTTAAATACCATTATGCCATAAAAGCACAGAACCTCTTTGCTCATCAATTTTACAACCTTCCAAGACAAGACAGGCAAACGTAAGGTGGAAATGAAAAAGTTTGAACGTGATGACTTTTCCCTTTATGTGGTCACATCACAATTAGAGTCGGATAGTTGAAGCCGTCAAAGCAAGGCGATTTTACTTGCAAATCTGGCATCTAGGATCGGCAATTCAGATTGTTCCCCTCTCTCCTTCCACCTTTTCTGTTGTTGTTTTTAGACAAGATCTCACTGCAGCCCAGGCTGGCCTGGGACTTGTGGTCATCCTCCTGTCTCAGCTTCTCCCTTTTGTTTTTAAAATTTAATGTTATGTGTACCAGTGTGTTGCCTGCGTGTGTGTCTGTGCACCACGCCCATGCCTGAGCCAGAAGAGACTGAGGCATTCCCTAGGACTGGAGTTACAGACAGTTGTGAGCCTCCGTGAGGGTGCTGGGAACAGAACCCGAGAGCGCTGCTTTAGATGGCTGAAGCATCCCTCCAGCCTTCTTTCTTTATAACCCATTATCATCCCTTACCTCAGCTCAGCCCTGCCTCCTTCCGTTTCTTTGTTTCTCATGCATCCATTGAGATTCTGTGACTACACCTGAATCACTGTGCCGTTCAACCCCCACTCCAGCCCCTCCCTTCTTATCTACTCTCCAAAGGATACATTCAGGCACCCACACCTGCTCCTCCCTGCCCACGTGCTTTCTGGGAAGCCGGCTGCCTCGCGGATCCAGGGAAGTCAGTCGTTTGGCTCGGTTCCAGATTCATTGACATAACATTTTTCTTGATCAAGGATGGCCACATGCTGCAGTCTTGTAAAGAGATCTGCTTGAGCTCTTGGAATGAGACGGCCAGTTCTTCTGACACAGCCTCTGCCTGAGTCTTGGTCTCTTTCCCTGTGCTTGGATGAGAAAGCGTGTGTCCTGTGTGAGCGCTGAGTCAGAGAGCCGGAGTGGGACCAAGACACTAGGTCATCAGAACTTACAGCCCTGCCCCGACTCTCAGCTCACAATATACCTCCTTTTTGGTGGAAGGTGACGGAAACTGGGTTTTCTGTTACTTAAACAGAATGTCTCTTAATCACTATATTGTTTTAAGCATGTAATTGGGTCTAGTGATACACACCTGTGTTCCTAGCTACTTCGAATCGAGGCAGGAGAATCAGTTGAGCCCAGGGGTTCAAGACTAGCCTTGGCAACAAGTGAAATCCTTTCCCAAGATACACACACACACACACACACACACACGCACGCACGCACGCACGCACGCACGCACACACACACACACACACACACACACACACACACACAAAAGACCTCAAAGTTGCCAAGTAGACAAGGCTAAGCCTTGAACTCCCAATCTTCCTGTCTCTACCTCCCAAGAGCTGGGGTCACAAATACGTACCACACCTAGCTTCATTTTGCTTTGTGAGAAGTAATGATGAGATGTTCCTTGCTAGCCTTATAGTCATAGCAAATGTCACCTCCAACAAAAGCAGAACTCCATGCAAAATCCACATGTTGAAAAGAATTGTGCTTGGGCTAATCAGCATACTTGGTGAGCTTGACAGCTTTTCTTGTCTTCACAGTTGCTTCCAGTTTGGTGTTAAATATGATTCACTCTTGTGGAATGTCCAACAAACTATCTCCTGTTGGGGAAAGGCACGTGGCCTTCTGGGAGTCGCTGTGTAGGTTAGGAAGAGAACGTGAAGTGTACAAGAAACCCTGGGATTTCGTGCGAGTGCATAGTGTGTGTGTGTGTGTGTGTGTGTGTGTGTGTGTGTGTGCTGGAATAAAGGAAGGGGTTGAAATGTGAATCCTAGGTTGTTTCATGTTCTTTTGTTTCACAAAACCTTCACTTACTGATGAGTCATTATCTCTAGGAATTGGCTAGCCCTGGGAGAAGCTGTGGGTGGGCAAGACTTGTCTGTGTATCAAAGCGTCGGGGCAAATGAAATAAAGGTCATGGTTAATGGACACACTTGCCCCAAGTTTGGAACAGCACTTGGGAGCTCATGATACTATTAGCATTAGCATGGTAAAGGGAATGGAGAAACCATTAAAGGTGATCCTTTATGATGCCTCTGTAATTATCTGAGCAAAATGACCACACACAATCTCACGGGCTGAAGCATCCTGTATCCCTGCGGGGGAGGTCTTCTTTGCTAGGTGGCTAAGATGATGGGATTCATATCCACAGTGCCAGCTGCTATTCTCACCCTATAAAATGCTTTGAGCTCCCAAAAGCAAAGTCAAAGCTACATCCTAACGACACTACGTCATCTGTTCTCTGGCCAGTTTTCCTTCATTTTTACCTTGAGCTCTTTTAAGCACACAATCCAACTCCCCACCACCCCCCTCCCCACCCTGTCTCTCCTTCCATGTTTCTTCCTTTCTAGAGCAGAGTTGGGCTAAGTTTACCCATAACCTGCAGCTCAAAGATGGCAGCTTAAACACTAGATTGGATTCATCTCTCCAGGCCATGGATGTACATCATGTCCCTGTGTCCTTCATCATTTATTTCCGAACAAGACTTTTTGTCCTCTGAATCCTCAGAGGACTGATTATCCGGGACACACAGTTTTAGTTGTCCCCACAAATGCTACACTGTGAGGCCCACAGAAACTCGGAGTTCGTCACTCCCCTGCATCAGCTCCTTCCCACCCAGCCATGCCGTGCTGTTATGGGCCACGAGTTCCATGTGCCTTATCTCACAAGGCTCTATCTGCCAGTCCGGGGAACAGTAAGTCACTTGTTGAAGGTCACATGACCGGATAGGGAGGGGAACAGCTTCTGCATCTGTGCCTTGGAGCAGGAGGACAGCTCAGAGCGTACTAAGCCATGATAGCCCGATGACCTGGATTTAATCTCTGGACCCTAGGTAAAAAGCCAGATGCTGTAGAGCACATCTGGAATCTCCACACTCCTGCACTGACTCAGGAATGGAGACATGAGATTGGGCTGGAAGCCATGGGCTAGGAAGCCTGGAGTATGCTGTGCATGGCAAAAAACAAAAGACCTCATCTTGATAAGGAGAGAAGCAAGAATCAGCTCCCCAAAATTGTCCTCTAGTCTCCACAAGCACACACACAAAGACAAAACTAAAAACTAAATCCACACATTCCAGCACCAGTATTCAATTATCCCCCCAATGATAAAACTCCCCAAGCACAGTGGCCTCACCTAGGGAAAAGTTTACTTCACTTTTTTTTTCTTTAAAGATTTATCTTGTATATAGTGTTCTGCCTGCATGCCAGAAGAGGGCGCCAGTCCTCATTACAGATGGTTGTGAGCTACCATGTGGTTGCTGGGAATTGAACTCAGGACCTCTGTAAGAGCAGCCAGTGCTCTTAACCACTGGGCCATGCCTCCAGCCCAAAAAGTTGACTTTTCTTTCACCTGAAATAGAAGCTGGCAGTCCAGGTGGAGTGGGTGCTGCCTGGAGACATGGAGTTAGATCCTGGGCTTCTTCCTTCTCAGAACTCCACACAGATGGGTGACTCATTGCCAAATGTACCTCATCCAGGGCTCTAGCAGGCAGAAAGAAGGGAAGAAAAAACTGGTCGTCCCCCCCCCCCCATTGGAATCCCTGTCAGAGGTTCGAATCCCTTGAACCCGGCTGCTGACTTGGTTTGTTGCTGGGGACCATTCCTGGGTCATGAGAATGGGGTTCTGGTGATGACATTAACAGCTTTACAAGAAGAGAAATCTGAGCTAGCCTGCTTTCCCTGTCGCACCCTGGGACACACTCTGTCATGCAATCTCTTTATTATTACTTTATTTTAAAGGTTTACTTTATTTTGAGTTATATGTCTGGGCGTGGGTGTGAGACTGTCGTCCGTCAGTGCTCTCAGAGGTTAGGGACACTGGGTCCCCTGAAGCTGGAGTTCCAGGTAGTTAGTTGTGAGCTACCAGATAGGCGTGCTGGGAACCAGACTTGGGCCTTCTCTGAGAACAGTATGCACTCTTATCCCCTGAGCCATTTTTCTAGCTCCCTACTTAATTTTACATTTTTGGTGTTGGGGATCAGATTCCAAACCCTGTACATGCTAATACTCAGTCTGCCCCTGAGCTACACTCCTAGCTGCTCCTCCGTGTTCTAAGGCAGCTGGAAGGCCTTTCTCAGGTGCTGCTGGGATACAGGCACCATGGCTATAGTTTCACTCAGGCTTGGAAGTTAGTTCAGTTCTAGAATTCTGACTTTATGTTTTAGAAGCTAAAATTCATGGGAAACTGAATTTCAGCTTTTAGAGTCTATATTCTTTTTTAAGATTTATTTATTTATTATGTATACAGTGAGTGTTCAGCCTGCAGGCCAGAAGAGGGCACCAGATCTCATTACAGGTGGCTGTGAGCCACCATGTGGTTGCTGGGAATTGAACTCAGGACTTCTGGCAGAACAGCCAGTGCTCTTAACCTCTGAGCCATCTCTCCAGCCCCTGGAGCCTGGAGTCTATATTCTTAAAAAACACACACACACACACACACACACACACACACACACACACACACACACTCTTTTATGTGTATGAATGTTTTGTCTACATATATGTATATACACCATATATGTGCAGTGTCCCCAGAGACCAGAAGAGGGCAGCAGCTCCTCTGGAACTGGAGATACCAACAGATGTGAGCCACCACACAGAGGCTGAGGATTGAACTCAGGTCCTCTAGAAGAGTAGCCAATACTTTTAACTGCTGAGCCATCTCTCCAGTCCTGGAGTGTGTTGTATTTTGCCAACATATATGTATGTGTATCACATGCATTCTGGTGCCTGCAGAGGTCAGAAGAGGGTATCAGATTCCCTGGAACTGGAGTTACAGATGGGTGTGAGCCATCATGTGGGTGGTGGGACTTGAACCTGGGTCTCCTGCAAGAGCAACAAGCGCTCTTAACTGCTGAGGCATCTCTCCATCTCCCCCATCCTGAGTCCTTTGCATGTGATGATGGATGGGAGCAGGAGCTAGAATAGCCTTTTATCTATTTTAGTCCCCAAACTGAAGTTACTTCAGGGCATGAGAAATGTGTCTTGCTTGCTGTGACTTTGGTCTTTAAGACTGAGTCTTTGTCCTTCAAGAGGAAAACAAAGGGATTCTAAATAGAGTCACAATGTTAAGCAAAAAGCAGCTTGCTTCACTCAGGGGATCGAGGAAGCTGCATCTCTTGGAAACCAGCCTTCCACAGTGACTTGCAAACAGCAACTGTAGCTTAATTATTCAGGAACATTCCAGGAACAGTCTCTGGGCCTTTGCACCTCCCTTTTCTGGAACATCACAGGTCATTTCCTCAGAGACTTTCAAGAAGTTATTGAGAGAGTTATTACAGTGTGAATAAGGAAGACTGTAACTCCAAGACATCACAGCTGTACTGGGAGACACTCAGGATTTTATCTGCTTCTTTTACTGTTTCTTTGAGAGAGTAGAATACTGTTTTTTTTTTTTAAAAAAAAAAAAAGATTTATTTTATTTTATGAGTGTTTTGCTTGTATGTATGTCTATGTAGCATGTGCATACATGGTGCCCTGGGAAGTCAGAAGAGGGTGTCAGATAGCCTGTAAAACTGAAGTTATAGACGGTTGTGAGCCACCACATGCTGTTGGGAACAATATGGTCTTCTGCAAGGGCCGCAAGTGCTCTTAACCCCAGGCCACCTCTCCATCCATGTCGTTATTGTTTTGAGTCAAGGCTCATGCATCATAGGCCGGCCTCAGATGCACAGTGTGACTGAAGATGGCCTTGTATTCCACAGCCTCTGTCCTCTACTTCTCAAGTGCTGAGAACATAAACATGCACCACAAAACCTGGCTGATAATAGATGATTTTTTTTTCTTAGCTACTATTGTGAGGTTGAAGCACCCAGAAGAGTCTAAGACATGGGGAGTATAAATTATCTTTTTTTTCCCTTGCTGTTTTAGTTAGCATTTCTATTACTGAGAAGAGTCACCATGACCATGGCAGCTCTTATAAAGGAAAGCATTTAACTGGGGCTGGCTTACAGTTTCCGAGGTTTAGTCCATCACCAAGGTGGCAGGAAGCATGGCAGCGTGCAGGCAGACATGGTGCTGGAGAGGTAGCTGAGAGTTCCACATCTTGATCCACGGGCAACAGGAAGTGAACAACCATGAGACTGGGTGTAGCTTGAGCACAGGAGACCTCAAAGCCCTCCCCCACAGCGACACACTTCCTCCAATAAGGCCACACCTCCCAATACTGCCACTCCCTTTGGGGACTGTTTTCTTTCAAAACAGTATCCATGAAGTGTTTGTCTGTCACAAGCTCATCACAATTCAAAAGAGAGCAAGAAGTCTTTTCCTTAGAAGAAGGAGCTATCCAAGACTATTTGCACTGACTTAGCCAAGGACAGACTTGCATAAACACCCTAATAGGTTCCCTCACCACCACCACCACCACCACCACCACCACCACCACCACCACCACCCATCTGCCAATAATAGGTTTCTCTGACAACACAGTAAACCAGATCAAGCCAAATTGAAAAAGTATAACAAACAGCAGGTTTATTTGAGCAAAGCAACGCCTGGGCGGGTTCTCTAGGTCCAGAGATCAAGGCTAGAGAGGCCCAAAGGCCAAACCAAAGCAGGGAGGTTATATAGGTTGTAGGGGAAGGGTGATGGCGTGCATGCCACAAGCTGGGTTTGTGCCCAAGTGTGGTCAAAAGCTGAGTGCTGAGGTGGAGACTTGGGCGGCTGGCGGCAACAGGAGAGGAAGTTGCAGTTGTCTCCAAGAATGCAGAACTGGGCTTTTTGGTGCCTTTTCTTTGTTGGAGAGTCTCTGAGAGGGTGGGGTTTGGAGAGAGAGACGGGAATGGGGCTTTCCAGATCAAGCAGGAGTGAGCTGGAGGTTCCAACCAAACACACCCTTTGCCTCCAATCCTCTCCTCCATTCCTTCATCTCCTCCTTTGTCCTGCTGGAGATTGAACCTAGTACTTTATGTGTGCTAGGCCAGCATCCTACCACCAAGCTGCACTCCCAGGCAGCTGTTTTGAGCATCTTAAGACCAATCTCATTTAGCGAAGGCTCTTCCAGAGTGATTCATTCCCTATGCCTTCTCTCTTGATTCTACCTGTGGATTACCTATCTATTCCATATGCACAAACTCCATCACTGGGAACACAGAGTGACAGTTTCTTCAGATTTCCTACACCCTCTGCTTCTGCCCTGTGACCATTTCTAGAAAGATGGTCCCTCTTAAGAGGAAGATATTAGAGGAACATTAGAGACATCTGTTCCTTGCTAAAATCAATCTGCCCTAATGCTCTTTGATTTGGGAATTTCCCTTCTATTCTATGTGATCATGACGTTGAATGTCAATCATAAAGCCTTGTATCCTCTTCACCAAGATGTGAGCTGGACTGGTCAGTCTCCCCCAAGATCCATGCACCATTAGAGCTCAGGGCCACAATTCCAGTGTAGCCAGGCTGGGGCACATCCAGAGCCTGAGATGGAAGTGGAAAGATTGCTGATGCTCTCTTCCAGCAGGGGACCACAGCCCCCAGGGATTAAACACTGAGCTTTCCCAGTGGCCTTCTGCAGAAAGGGCCTGCCAGGGAAAGAAACATACAGAAAGTCTCTGGACTGTGAGGGTGGCGAGAACTGGTACTACCAGGTTATTTCAGTCAATCCTGGCCCTTTCTAATAAGGGCCAAGAGGCTGCATCTAAGTGTCCGTTTGCCGATGTTCGCACTGGGGAGAATCTAATAAACAGATTAGAGAGACTCTTTTCTTCTCCCTGTCATTCA